>NW_020824826.1:0-52293 GCF_003285875.2 Drosophila novamexicana | reverse complement strand
AACAAAAAATTGTAAATGTTGCCATTAAGCATTAAAAGAAACGCCTCAGTTAAAACACAACAGATTTCAGGCGTGAGATTGAATTAATATCAGATCTTAAGCACCAAAACATTGTTTGCATACTTGGGGTGATTTTAAATAAAGAGCCTTACTGTATGCTTTTCGAATACATGGCTAATGGTGACTTGCATGAATTTCTAATATCAAATTCGCCTATTGAAAAAAACATTATTACAATTGGAATTTCTACAAATAGCAATACAAATAAGTGGGAATGGAATACTTATCAGGACATCACTATGTTCATCGTGATTTAGCTGCTCGAAACTGTTTGGTCAATGAAGGTTTGATTGTAAAAATTTCTGATTTTGGATTGTCACGGGATATTTACAGTTCTGATTATTACAGGTATTTTTGATTCCATTAATGCACTTTGTCATTTGACGATTTATCATTACTAATTACTTTCCCCAGGGTGCAATCAAAATCGTTACTTCCTGTTCGGTGGATGCCCTCCGAGTCTATTTTATATGGAAAATTTACTACTGAAAGTGATATATGGTCTTTTGGAGTTGTTCTTTGGGAAATATATAGTTATGGAATGCAGGTAAAACTTAAAATCTCTTGAATATAATATAAAGTCTTCACATGGGATCTAATTACATTATTTTAATCACAATTTGTCGTTTCAGCCGTATTGGGTACAGCAATCCAGAGGTAATACATTTAATAAGATCGCGCCAATTACTCTCTTGTCCAGAAAATTGCCCAACGGCGGTGTATTCTTTAATGATGGAATGTTGGCATGAACAAGCTGTAAAACGTCCGACATTTTCAGACATATCGCACCGATTAAAGACTTGGTATGACGGTCATGTTAAGATCAGTAACCAAAATATTTAATAAATACATTTGATATCTAAGAACCTTTCGATTTTTTTGATCTGACCGTTTTGTAAAGTATAAGTAATAAGCAGTAATAAGTAAAAAATAAAATATGGAAGGTAATTATGTTGATAACGAATCAATCATCGAAATAATAGAATATTTTCTCCACTGCTCCAGTCAAAAGTGCTTTTAAGGGATACAATAAATCCAGAAACCGAGCTGCAAGCATTTTAATTTCTTTCTATACACAAAAGTACATATAAATAAATATTTTTTATTTATTTATTTATTTTTTATTAATGGTCGACAAAACGAGTGTCTTCCTAATTATTCAATACAATACATATATAATAAAATTAAATGCTAAAGCCTAGTTAGAGAACACAATTTTCCGAAGGATAGAGGTGTTTGTTTGTCATTCCGGCCAACTGTGCCCCTTTTCACAGCTAATTTTGTCACTGACGCTATTAGAGCCTACAGCTAAGAAGAAGGGTGTAAGTAGGAAAAAAGTGTTTTTAAGTAAAATTAAAAATAATCTTGATTTGCTATATTAATTAAGAAAATACTGTATAATGAAAATAAAGTAAGAAGATTGTTAATAAAGTAGAGAAATGTATGCTAGATATAAAGAGTGTTAAGTAGATAGGACAAACAGAAAAGTAATGCGAATCACCGACCGGTGGGGGAAAATTTACAGTCTGTCCGGCAAGCTATGCCCCTGCTCATAGCTGGGATGGTCAGTGTCTTCCCGAAGGTATCCTGAAAGCAACGATTTTATTAGGGGTAGAGAAAGTTCGGTAGAGAAAACGTGATGCAAACTATTGTAATTTTTATTGTACATAGCGTAGTCTGTTGTGCACGTAGATAGGAATAAGGGGCGATCATTTCTGGTTGGTCTGGACGGAACAGAGAATTGAGAACGCCCTAGCAGAAAGGAGAATATGTATCTATTATGTAGGAAGACAACACCGAAATTTGTCCTACGGTTGGTTAACGACGGAAGATTAAGAAGAATAAGCCTGCTGGAGCAAGATGGTAACCGGATATTAGGGTCCCAATTTAAGCCTCGTAAGGCAAAAAGCAGAAATTGCTTCTGAGCAGATTCAATACCATCCTGGTTATTGTTATACTGCGGAGACCAGATGCAAAAGCATTATTCAAGGATAAGGTCGAACAAGAGAGATGTACAGAAGTTTCGTTATAAAAGGATCGTTAAACTCTTCAGACCATCGTTTAATGAATCCAAGTACACCTTTTGCCACATTAACGATGGTATCTATGTGAAGTTTGAAACAGAGTTTAGAATCAAAAATAACGTCTAGATCCTTAACTGTCAGTTTACGTTGCAATAGAATATTGTCGATTGTATAGCTGACAAGATAAGGTGCAGTGCGATTGAAGGTCATAAACATACACTTTGAACAATTTAGATGCTATCGATTGGCCGCACACCAAAGTTTGCATAGTGTTCAAATCGTCTTGTAGACGAGAATGATGTAGGGGATTAGTGTATGATAGAATAAGTTTCACATCATCTGCATACATAAGTACCCGGGCATGTGATATAGCCGAGGGGACATCATTTAAAAAGAGTAAAGAGTAAAGGACCTAGATGACTATCTTGAAGAACATCAGATGCCTCAGCATTACTCTTTGGGTCCCACCTTTTATATAAGAACTTATCCAAAGCAAAAGAGATGGAGGGAAACCTAATCGGTCAAATTTAAAAAGTAAAATGTTATGGTGGACAGAGTCAAACGCCTTACTGAAGTCAGTGTTAATGACACCAGTTTGAATTTACGAAAGGAAAGCACCATCATAGCATCATATAAAAATAGATTCCGAAATATTTTCACTCTCGTACGAGTTCCAGGCTTCGAGTAGAGATGCAATGTCCTTAGTGTGCTTGTATGAGACGGGTGTTTAGGCTTGCGGCGAAAGGGAGGAGTCTACATTTATAATCTATTTACGTTTAAAGTTAGCCAATTTAATAGGAAAAGCATTAAACCATCAAAACATTTTTTAATCTATCTCCTCTCTACTTTCTTTTTATACCCTTAACCCATTAAAAATGTATGTAACAGGCAGAAGGAAGTATCTCCGACCCCATAAAGTATATATTATTGATCAGCACCAATAGCCGAGTTTATTTCT
Source organism: Drosophila novamexicana (assembly GCF_003285875.2). NCBI lineage: Eukaryota > Metazoa > Arthropoda > Insecta > Diptera > Drosophilidae > Drosophila > Drosophila novamexicana. Next base: position 49,251 of record NW_020824826.1, on the reverse strand, counting down.
TTTTAGAAATTTGTTTTCCCCAACGCTCGACTAATAATGTTTGCTGATGATGTAAAATTGTGGCTTGCATTTTGAAAATTTAATTTAAATTGTGGCTTCAAAGTATTATATACGCTTTGTTCTGGTCAGTTTTGTGTAGTTCGACAACTGACAACTCAAAATTCTGAAGGCTAACTAAGCTACTGTGGCGAAGCGAGGCTAATTCGCTTCCAGAGCGAATGCGCTCTCGCTCCGCCCTAGGCCTGACTTACACTTGACGTTAACTTTTAATCAAATTATATTATTGATCGGACAGATCTTAACAGGCAGCCGTGGCATCTTATGAATCTGCCTTTGGAATTTTTCACTATTGGCTGTGCTCGTTACTGCCACCCTAAGGACGCCGCCATCATTCTGCCGATAATCCATTGCTGGGCCGGCAGATCACCCCGACGACGATCATTGATTCAAACAGATGGGACCCAGCTGGACCGTGGTCCCCTCTCCAAGTAGGTGTCCTGAGCCTTGCCGTTAGGGCCCCCGCTTAGCGCATCCACGGGCCTGAAATTGAGCACGTCTTCCACTGCGATCGTTTGCACCTCTTGCCGTTTTCAGCAGGATGCCTTCCGTCCGTAGGAGTAGATGCCTTGCAGACTTCACACCAGCCTCCCAGACCCTTTTAATGCGGAGCTCTTGTTTGGAAGTTCTTCGCAATCGCAATGTACAATCTGTGGCACTCGACGGTCGACGAATCTTTGAAAATGTACTGGTGGATAAGTCAGATACTAGTTCTAATTAACCGCTTTGGAGGCTTTGGAATCAAACAAAACTGTCGACTGCTCGTAATTTTCACATAATTTGAGTAAGCAGAGAAGGATTGCAACAGATGCATGATCTAGCGAATTTAATGATTTATACAGAGGTAGCGGATATCTGTCAACTAATGAGAGGTATTTGCAAGTCGTCCCCTTACTCGAAATAAGGAAAAGAGCACCAAGTACCATTATAGTCATGTATAAATGACTATTTACGCACTATTTACCACGCGTATGCCCCTTCGAACTCTAGCTAGGTTGGATGACTTCAACCCTGTTTCGGGAAAGCTTTCTTCCTTTCGAGCGCCGTGGGATGCAATGGAAAACTATCGATAGTTTCCAAGATGTCTGGTCGGTCTATCTTAGCTGTAAGTCCAACAGTTGCTTTGCGTACTTGTAAGGTAAGGATCTGTCGTCAGACACTTCAGACTAAATCGCTTGAAGGTTCTTTACGGATGCAGCACCAGTCAGTTAAACATCGACGTAAAAGGCATGTCTCATAACGTCAGCAGCTCTAGGGTTTCACGACTTGCTCATTTCACTTTGCTTTGTTAACCACCGCTTTGTCAAAAAACGGACAGGAACAGTGCCGTTAGTTACAGTGTTTAACCTGAAGGACCTTTAAAAGTTAGATGGGGTTCTTCTCCACACTGCAAGCTGGAAATCTCGATCTACTTCATGTACCATAACCTGCCTATTCATCTTTTTGATGTCAGCTGTCTATCTACCTCCTCTTGAATGGTCGGTTCAACCCTAGAAAGGTCATTTACGCAATTTGATACCAAGATAAACAGGACGCGTCAAAAACATCGTAGAAAACTTCGTCGATGTGCATTGTGGTGTTAAAATACACTGATGCAGAATGAAGTAATGTGGAGTACTTGGAATCTGATTATATTTCAGACATGTGCCCTTAATATTTATCCATGAATTTCAAGACCATATGCCTGAGCTCGGGATCGCACGTGACACAAATCGGAGCTACTGAGGGATCTTATTAAAATGGCAATCTTCCTTTAAGTTGACCCGACGGCAGTATTTCCAAATTACCTAGTGAGTGGCACTCCATAACTGGTTCAACTGCTTTGGTTGAAGGAAACTGTTCCAACCACCAACAATTTCTGCAAATCTTTTTCTATCGAGAAATAAAACTCTTGTTGACTCCGGTAGGAAAAAGAATTTTTTTACTACTTGTCGGTGTGTAACGCCTTGAGACGATATAGCCAACAAAAGTCTTTTACAGAATCGGACAATTCGATCCTAGTTTAATCTAATTGATCGATCTGTGGCTTGAAAATATGGTTAAGCTAATCAGTTTTCGGATCTGTCTATACTAATAATAATTATTACCCTTATTTCCTAGTTTCTTAGGTGTCTACAAAAAAATTTGTAGTGCTTCATTTCATTTTCTCCATTGCTAAATCTCATTGTCTTTTACTCTTTGCTCCCTCTCTGTTAAATCACATGCCCATTTATTTATGTACATTTCTTTTGTACACCGATCCCCTACATCACTCTCGTCTACAAGATGATTTGAATGCTATGCAACATTGGTGTTCGGCCTATCAATTCAAGGCGAACTAGTCTTTGATTATCATCTATTATGTTATGTGTCAACACCATGATTGCTAGCGTTCGCTGTAAAGAGAGGGTTACTTATTAACTGCTCCCCCCTTAAGGTATGGCCCTCCTCGGTCATTCCATAACTGTGTATGACCTACGGCGTTTCCCACGAAGTTTTTCTTCTCCGTTAGTCTGTTAAGCATTGCATTTCTTAAACTTGCGTCAGTTCCGTATTGTTGTTACTGTCTGTTTTGATTCTTTTGCTTTGGTGCTTCCTTGTTTGTGCGTGTGTTCACTGCTGCATATTTCTGCTTGTGCATCGCGCTCTCGCAAATTTTTGCTGTTGCTTTTTGCTTCAAACAAAACTCGAGATTTGAGTTGCTTAGCAAATACAAATTCGAGTCTCCAACCAATCGCCGATTGGAGCCTCAGACTTGAAATTTTAGATGTAGGTGGTCCTAGTGCCTGCGCAGATCGCGTTTGCTTCCGATAATCGATAACTTACTCCGTTTCCAAGCAATCGATAAAAATCGATATCGATATCCTGTTTTTTGGTCAATTTTGGTAAATAATAAGAGCTAGCGTCACCAAACTTGACATATAGCTTCTAAAATAGAATATATATGCATTTGATGTTGGAAGAAGAGGATTCAGGGTATCCCCTATTCGGGAGCCCCCGACTAGAACCTCTTACTTGTTATTAATTAAAGAGAGCGTGATAATGACCTATTTATAGTGTTAGGTGATTTTAATTTACCTAACATCGCTTGGTCATTATTCACTGCTGAAAATTATCTAGTACCCTCAGCAAGCATGATTTTATAGACTGCATGCTAGACCTTTCCTTGTTTCAAATAAATTCGATTTCTAATCATAAGAATATAACACACGATCTGCTATTTGTTAATGAGTACTTAATTGTTAATGTGTCCAGGTCCCCTCCTTTGTCCCTTCCTGAGGATGTGTATCATCCTTCTTTGGAGGTTGCAATGTTTAATTGCAATCCTCTCGTTTTACATTCATCAGCTACCTATAAGCCCCGCCGTTGCTTTCGCAAAGGAAATTATTCCTTGCTTAATCAACATTTTCATGCAAACTATCGGTCTTTTTTATATAACGCGGTTTATATTAATATTTCTATTAATTTCTTTTATAATACCCTGAACTCCATCAGTAGATTGTCTACTTAAGGAGTGTAGTTCTTCCCTTCATCCAATGCTAAAGCTTTTTCGTCTATTGAATCTTGAATCTTCAATATTTCCATTTCTTTGGAATGAATCTTATATCATACCCCTCCACAAGAAAGGTGGCAAATCTGATATACAAAATTATAGGGGATTTGCAAAAATGTCCGCAATCCCTAAATTATTTGAAAAAATAATCATTTCGAATTTTCAGCTATTCTGCAAATCAGTTGTCTGCCCCGACGACCAATCTGCTAAAGTTTACTGCCTTGGTAAATAATGCTTTCCTTTCGAAATCGCAAACTGATGTCACTTACACTGACCAGTTAGGCGGCGTTTGACTCTGTCCACTATAACATTTTACTCTGTAAACTTGACCGATAAGGTCAAGGTCCATCTCTTTTTCCTGGGATTAGTTCTTATATAAAAGGTGGGACCCAAAGAGTAATGCTGAGGCAGACTACCTCTAAACAGGTTCACGTTACTTCTACTTCTATCATACACTGATGCCCTACATCATTCTCGTCTACAAGACGATTTGAACGCTATGCAACTTTGATGTTCGGCCAATCAATAGCATCTACCATCTGTCTAGATACCATCGTTAATGAGGGAAAAGGTGCACTTGGATAAACGATCCTTTTATAACGAAACATCTGTACATCTCTCTTGTTCGCCCTATCCTTGAATACTGTTCTTGCATCTGCTCTCCGCAGTATAACAATGGCCAGGATCGTATTGAATCTGTTCAGAAGCAATTTCTGCTTTTTGCCTTACGGTTGTCATCTTGCTCCAGCAGGCTTCTTCTTCTTAATCTTCCGTCGTTAACCAACCGTAGGACAAATCTCGGTGTTGTCTTTCTACATAATAGATACATATTCTCCTTTTCTGCTAGGGCGTCTTCAATTCTCTGTTCCGTCCAGACCAACCAGAAATTATCGCCCCTTATTCCTATCTACGTGCACAACAGACTACGCTATGTACAATAAAAATTACAATAGTTTGCATCACGTTTCTCTACCGAACTTTCTCTACCCCAAATAAAATCGTTGCTTTCAGGATACCTTCGGGAAGTCACTGACCATTCCCAGCTATGAGCAGGAGCATAGCTATAAATTTTCCCCCACCGGGTTGATGATTTCCCATTACTATCTCTCTATCCTATCTACATAATATTCTATATATCTTTTAATTCCTTACATTATAAATACTTCTCTCTTTCTTTATACCTATTTATTGTATTTTCTTAATTAATATAATAAATAAAGATTATTTTTAATTTTAACTTAAGAACACTATTTTCTCTACTAACATCCTTTTTCTTAGCTGTAGGCTCTAATAGCGTCACTGTCAAATTAGCTGTGAAAAGGGGCATAGCTGACCGGACTGGCAAATAAAACACCTTCATATTTCGGTGATGCTATTAGAAAATTGTGTACTCTAACTAGGCTTTTAGCATTAAATTTATTATATATGTATATTGTGTTGAGTAATTAGGAAAAGTTTTGTCGAGCATTAATAAATTAAAATAAAAATAAATAAAGAAAGTTTGCACCATTACACTCTGTGGGTAAGCTTGTTGTGGTTGATTATTAACTGCACATAGCCTCTGTGTGCGCAAGATCTCTTGGGCAAGCGATATTCTATAAATATATGACTCTCGCGCTACCGCGCTTATTTTCAACAATTTCTATATAACGCTGCTTGTTGGTGTTGTCTTAATAAATAGCTGCATGTATAGCTACATTGCCCGAAACAACACGAAACGACACGGTAGTAGACTCAGCCGCCAAGAATGATTCAGGATGCGGGGCCTTCCTTTTAGTGAATTGGACTCTCCAAGTCGCCTTAAGCACCATATACAGAACCATTAAAGACGAATGGGAAAGAGAATATGCGGAGTTCACATCCACGAAGTTTAGAGGCTTCTGCGAATGTTCCCAACCACCTTTAACAAGCCGTGGTTTATCAAAAAGATTTACATTAAAGCCAAAAGAAATCAAACTCTTTAACAGATTGCTAAGTGGCAACGAATTTGCTAAACACACACTCTGCAAAATGCGCATCTACCCCGACAGCATCCCATACACACCAACATATACTAATTTTTCCAAAAAGAAAACTACATTTAGCTAAATCATCCTATAAGACAACAATCATGACAATTTTCAGACAATTTCAGGCAATTTCCCCGTAAGGTGGGGGGCCAAATAACCCCACGCTTAACACGCTTGGCAACGCAACCCAAAAACAAACAAAAATAAAATAAATGTATATGAAAGCTAGGGTACTACCACCATCACATTCCACTAAGATACTGTCTGAGGTTTGCAAGACTGTGTGATTACCTTCTACGGGGAAGATTTGGAATTGCTTGCATATGAACTTAGCTCTAGAGAGTTTTGCGAAGCTGATCTCACAGATCTTTTCCAAGGCTAAAAGATTACCGATTGAACGAACGGATCTATGCTCTGATTCTGAAGTCACGCTTCATTGGATTTGGCCATATCTTTTGTCTCTGGCAACATTTCTGTCGAGTCGAGTGGCTGAAATCCATGAATGGACAGAGAAAGCCGAATGGCGGCATGTACCTACAAAGCAACACTCAGCAGATACCGTTTCATGTGGTTGATGGTCGTTAATTTTTTAACGAATCTAGAGAATCCTGGCCGGTTAACCAGCATCTGATGGCAGATGAAATGCATACCCTAGAAGTACGCAAAACAGCTGTTGGACGAGCAGCTATGGTCGAATGGAAAGAAGTTTTGGAGAAAATAGTTGAAGTCATCGAACAAGTTAAATTCAAAGATTAAAGAGTGTTCAAAAGGGCACTCGCGTTGGTCATAGCCTGCAGCGTCTCAATCCAATTATACATAAGTATAATGGATCTTGTTGCTCTTTTTGTTGTTGTGAGTTGATGGACAACTTGCAAGTACTTCTCTTTCATAAGATGCCAAGTGGCCAAAGAGCACTCGTAAGTCTTCTTCATGCGACAATACAACAAACTTTGGGGGTCTGCGGGAGACAGGTGTGAAATATTATAAGCACACACTCCTACCGACTGCAGGTAGCGTGTTGCTAACGACCGAAGAGATACAGACGAATCTTGTCGCATTGGAAGCCGTAATGAACTCCAAGCCCTTGAAACAAAAAGATAACGAGACTCTAACGCCAGGCCATTGAGGGCTCTGCCAGCTGAGGGGACCCCAACCAGCAGTGTCTCATTTATTGAATTGGTTGGGTTAGAGTGGCAGAAAAGCGGCCAGCGGCGGAAAATTTTAAAAGCCAATCCACAAGGTGGCTTGGCTACTCGCTTAAAGAAACGCTCAAGCGCTTTGTGGTGACAGTTATTGGCGCAGATCCGCACCTTGATTAATTAAATGCATTAAAAACTTGACGTCTTGCGTATGTTAGGTTTAGGGTGGAGCGAGAGCGCAATAAGGTTTTGTTACACGCTCCGGTTCGCCGCCTTAGCTTAATTTTGGCTGAATACTTTTATGAAGTCAGTTATTGAACTATAACTAACCGATCAGCAGCAGTCGCATACAAATTCTCATCTTTTAAAGCCACCAGATTTTGTTTACATTTATATCAACTCATGTTAATTTTTCTGCGAAAGGCTTAGCTCAGTTCTCGAGTATTTTAACAAATTTGACCTTTGCGTACTGTGCTGCGTTAGCATTATCAGTTTTGGTAAAATTAATATTCTAAATCATGGTATTGTATCATCATTTCTGATACATTTCCAAATTTTATTTCGTTAGTATTTAAACTGATGACAACGTGTGTGTTAACAGATCTAGAACGATGATACCGTCGACGGTCGTAAGTAAGTTTAGCAAAAAGAATGGGCTGTTAACGCATTTGATCCGTGCATGGAATGGATAGTGAAAGTGGTATCTACAAGGATTACGGTTTGTACGCCTGAGCAGAGTTTGATGTAATTTTCGGACGCGCACATGTCTATTAAGAGTTTCATCGTTACCCCCCGCAACACTTCGCTGTACGAACGGCAGCAGGGATCTTCTACTAAAAAAATAAAATCATTACCCTCGTTTACTCGGACTCATCTTCCATTTTTTTTGTGCTATGTCTAACGCTATATTGTCTTAAGTATTCGACTTATGAGCCTCTTCTTGAGCAACATAGTGTACTCTTTGCATTCTTTGCCCGGAGACCTGCTTAGAAGTATTTGATTTTTTTCTGTCCGCGGACTAGTTTTTGCCTCCCCGAGCCTTGTTGTTGCTGATGGGCAGTATCTGAATCCTCAAATGGAAATGTCTACATCCAATGGCTATGCGAATTCTGTCCCACGTGTCTTGTTTTAGAATTGCTCGGCTTGGCGCTGATCGCCATGTTGCCTATTGAGTAGGGGCTCTTACCCTGTCCGCAATGGACCCTCTTCTGTTCATACTATTTGGACTGCTGTTGGTTCCTAGAACGCTACTCAGATTGATAAGCCTTCTCCTCGGACTTTGGTCGAATTTCTCTGCGAAATAGTTTCTGTCATGGTTTGCTTCGATTTTGCTATATGCGAAAGCGAGCCTACTAATTATAGCCTAATGCGATTGTTAAATGAGGCAAGTGCAGTTGATTGATTTTACTTTTGACTATGATAATCGCTTGATAGTGTCGAGAACTACAGTAGTATGGTTTGTGAATATCATACGCGGATACAGCTCACAATCGCCAAGACGCGTATTTATCCTGCTCTCTCTCGAATTCTGCATCTTATACCCTCTATATTTGCGGCGTTTTGATAGACATTTATTTCAGGCAATGCGATGTGCGTGCTTTTGAGCTGTTCTGTCATTTTATTTGACGGCTAAATTCTTCCCTAATGCTTCTCTCTCTGTTCTTTTTGTTCATAGTGCACTAGTGCATTTGATACTGAAATCTCGTTTATCGCACGTAATTGCTCTGCTATTATGTATGGCAGTTTTTATGAGAATATCTTTTCGGTGTGGATATGTATTTTCTTGACAGTAATAAATAGGGATTGAAAGACAGAAGAACAAGGTTGCTGTCATTCTCTCTGTTGACTCTGAATGTAACCGACGGCAAAAAATCGGTGGTCACCCAGTAATGGAAGACAAAATTTTTTATTTTCGACACTTTTTGTTTAGATTCCTTAGAATCGCAATTCCCTTTGAGCAGTTGGTCTCTTTTTTTAGTTTATTCTTAATCTGATTTTTAATTATAATTATTCAATTCTCACTTGCCTGTTTTTTCTTAGAATTATGAGTGCTACAGTCTCTTCTCTGTTTATCTTCTCGGGATTTCGGTTGACCTGCCCTCGCAGTTGTCGAAGACCTTCTGCGGCTTCAGTGTCAAGTATTGCTACATTTTTATTTTTGTATTTTTTACGTAGTGTTACAGTTTTACCAAATAATTCTTTGACAAATTATGTCTCTTTACTTCACTCTTACTTTCTTATTTTAGCGTTTTGTGCGGGGTTATTATGCTGCAATTTCACCTCGCGTTAGCGGCCGAATATTGATTCGCGTTAGCAGATAATTAAAGATAGGACTGATTACGGAACGAGTCGCTTATTCTACCAGACGGACGCGCTCCGTTGTAAATAAAAATATAAACTAGAACTAAAGACAATTCATTCTAAAAGGCTCGTGTGGAGTTTCATATTACGTGCAGCTTTAACGAAGTTGCTGACTGGGGCGAACTGGAACTGCATCATAGGGCGAACTAGAGTTCGGTGGTGTTGCCTACCCAGCTGGACTACGGAGTGTTACTTGTTAACTTATAAGGTCAACAAGAAAAATTGGACTCCAATTTTATTACCACCTCTATCTAATGGCGCCTAAACTTAATTGCTACATCAAAAAACTATATTTTTCTCTTGAGCGTTAGAGGTCTTAAATCTACGCTTGTTAATGTGTACTTAGATTCTCTTGCCGTCGATTTTCATATTATCGCTTTCACTGAGACCTGGCTTAAGCCGGACATCTCAGATTTCTTAATATTTCCTTTCAATTACACCACGAGCTTATCGTATTGGAGGAGAAGTACTCATAGCTGTTGAGCCTGGTCTTTCGTTGGAACTCATTGAACTTCCCATCTCGGAGATCCAGTTGGTGGCTGTAAGAGTTGTATTTAGAAGTTCCTATATCACACCACTATAGCAAGTATATTTTCCAAAGCCTTCTTAACGCTATCAAATCGTTCTCCTCCCTACTTTCTGGTAGGAACCTCTTAGTCGTTCTTGGCGACTTTAATCTTCAAGGTTTTTATTGGACATCGCCAATGAGCTTAAACTTTCTGTTGACCTCTATGTCAAATGAATTTATTGATGGTCTACGTGATATGTCCCAATGGTAGGTTAAAAAAATAGATCTATTGATTTGTTCTTCGATCTTCTTGGATTCGTTTGACAGTGTTGTGCACAGGATTGACCCGCTTACACTTTCTAAAAACCATTTTCATGCAACCTTGGATATTCTCAATGATCAAGGAATCGAAATTAGTTGATTGTGTCCGTTGTTTTCGTAAGGCTAATTTTCATAAGCTAAATAATCTTAGTTGATCGTGTCCGTTGATTTCGTAGGGCTAATTTTCATCTTATTAGGGCTAATATTGATCTTATTCTGCAAGTCGATTGGTCCCACACATTGATGTTGACATTAAACTATTTTATGATACCCTTTACGTGCTATTTGATGTCTGTGTGTTCCTGGGATGAAATGACGAAATGTGAAGTCCAGGTGTTATGAAAAGTTTAAGATGACACCTTTTCTATGCGAAATTCCATATGCTATAAAGATTACTTTTGCCGTTGTCGCCTTCAGTTTGCACATAATCCTAATCCATTTTTATTGTAGGCAACTCTAAACGTAAGAGATCTATTTTGGCATCTTCGGTTATGTTTGCAAATAAGAGCTCGAATACTGATCCAGGCATAAATCCTATTATTACAGAAAGTTCGTTCTCAGCGACCTTAATACAATCAAGCCTGTTTACTCACCGAGCACTGATGGCGTTCCCGCTTGTTTGCTCAGGTACTCTGTTTCAGCCATATGTTAACCAATCTTAAAATTTTTGAATTGTCCATAAGCACTATAATTTTTTCGACCATTTGGAAAGAATCATACATTATCCCTCTCCATAAGACAGATAGTAAGGTCGATTTTATAAACTCTAGAGATATTTCCATGAGGTTATATAAAGTTATATTATTTTAACAACGTAGATCAATAACCACTAACCTTCTTGGGTTTACATCGCTAGTAATTGATGGGTTAAAAAAAAATGCAGACTGATGTCATCTATACTGATTTCAGTAGAGCTTCAGAAATTATGCCTTCTCTACTTCCTAGTCAATCTCTTGAACTGGATTTCAGAGTATTTGCGTAACAGAAACCTTGGTAGCTTACCGTTCGAGCGTATCAACAGTTCCCGTAATGAAGATGTTATTCTCGACTGTTTTGAGTTCCATCAAGCGATGATCAAACGAGGCTGAATGGCATTTCGCTGATATATCAACTGTTTTTAGTAATGATTTTTTCAAAACTTCGATACAAATATCGATAAATCATCGCAAAAAACACGAACTTTTCGGGGCGAATTTAGAAATTTTTGAAAAACGTGTAAAATGTGTTTGCTTATGGGAGAACGCCGCATTTTACACATTTATCAAAAATGTGTAAGAAATGTGGACAGTGGAATAAGGCTAAAAACGTACTAATATGTGTTTGTTTTAGTTGAACAGTTCAGTTATCTAAATATTGACAATTTTAATTTTATATGTCCTGCTTTATCGGTATAACTCCATTTAACTATAAATTGACAGGCGTCGACTGAAATACAAATTATTCGAGTGAAAATTTTTAAAATTTTATATTGTGCAAAAAATTTCTTTTATAGAAATGGATCTAGGCTTGTGGTACTTTAAGCTTAAGTAACAGGTTTCCTAGGTATAGTGTATATTCAGTATATTCAACCTATTTTTTATGGTGATAGTAAATATATTAAAAATAGCACAATAGTTTGGGATTTTTCAATAAAAACAAATTTCATTAAAGTTATAAGTTTATTGTTAGAAGATTTTGTGGTTATTAAATTCGAAAAAATAAATGATTAACTTTTTTCTTAGTTTAAATATTGTTTTAATATTACATAGCTTATTAAGATCGAAAAACTGCATTTACTTTTAAGCATTAAGAATATTCTATAAGAAATATAAGTATTTGTTCAATTGTTTGCTTGAAATTCTTGCATGGTATTATGAATATTGCTTTAAATTGCATAGTTTTACTATTTTAAAAATTGTGGAGATTATTATTATTATTATCACATGATTTTCATTTACAGGCAAGAGATTTTACAAATGTTTTCTAGCTATAGAATTGTGCTGAATAAACAAAAAGCTTTTTAAAAATCGTTATGGATGAAAACATATAAATAGATCGCCAAATATTTTTCATTATATATTATATGTACTATACAATTATTACTTATAAAAATGCTGTCCTACGACTTTCAAGATTTTAAATCGATATAAACGGTACAAATACTCAGATTATCAATAGGCTGGATTTTATTTCAACGTTATTCGAAAGATCAACATTTATTAATTTTATTTTGGTTAGCATAACAGATCGGTTATTTGTGTATTTTACAACCTACTGCCAATTTAATTGAAATCATGCGGCACAAAGTTGATTTACAAGCCGCAAAACGAATTTTTTTTTGTTTAAAGTAAGGGTTTAAATTCATTCTATTTAAAAGAGGTAAGGTGTAAGTCGTACAATGAGTATAATTTTTTCCAACAGCTGAATAAGTCCTGCAACGATATTATAGGCTAAGCCTTTAACACTTATCAAAATTTGACCAAGGGATACCCCGACCTCCTTATAATATAGAATTGAACTGTTTAAAAAATAGACATTATTCTTCGCGTGAAATCTTATTTAAAAAATTGACTTTATATTGCGAAATATCCTCTTAAAAAGAAAGCCTTTTTGTAAATTTTTATTGACGACTTATAGGCTACAATGAAAAATTCTGTGAATAATGAATTTTAAAAAATGTGAAAAGATTTATGTATTCGAAAGCCTATTTAGGGTATCCCATACTCAATCTAAAAAAAGATCATTGGGTTACTGATATAAATGTTGTTTTATAATGTCAAGCTACTTAGAAAAGTCATTAAATGTTAAAAATACTGAATCATGTATAAGTATAAATATCTCTTTAATTGCTTACATTTTTACTATATGTATAAAAAGAATTAAGTAATTCTGTCCGTGCTTAAAATAAAACTTTTCACACCATAATATTACAACTTTGAACCCCTTTTTTTTGCAATTTGGTATTAGTTTCTAAGAATACAAATTAGTGTGAGCATATATAACGATAATAGTTTTTAATGATTTCATGAGCTCATTTATAAATTGTGTGCGCTTGATGGCTTGATTACTTGAATTTTATTTGGCGTTGTATGTTAACTTTGAATTATTTTCACTGGAAACAAGGTTAAGAGGTACAGATAGTTCTTCGCCTGCGTGGGTTTCATTAAACTCAAGCAAAGATTGTGATTTTGTTCGTTTTAATATAACATTTTTGAGTGTTTCTGCCGTTCCTACTGTCTCAGATATTTCCGTTTTGTATTTCTGAAAGTAAATAAAATTAAAATTAGACGAAATTAAATAAAAGGAAAAATACTTTTGTGGCATAATTTGTTATTTTTTTTTTTATATGTATAGGTAAGTTAAAAGGATTACCCATCAACAGAGCAGGTCACTCAGCAACCACGCATAAGTTGCATGATCTGTTTATTTTTTTCCGATATACGACACCATGCACGACGCAAAATGTCAGGGCTTTTAGAGAGAAGTGCTACCTTACATTATAAGAAATTATGTTCTTTAAAGTTAGTTACATTTTCGAAAATAACCCATTGGGAACCTACAAGCTCCTTAACTTCTTAATTGGCGCCTCACGGCAACAACATATAACGTCACCACCGACGGCGGTAACTAAAAAATGTTTACAACAACAAACAACTAAATCTGCAATAATAGTCTCTTCCGAAGCCAGCATAAGAACAAAAACCGCAACAATATATTTAGCTTATAGGAATTAAAAAAGAGCATTAAAGTAGACCAATAGGATCACTGCGAATTAATAGAAATTGGACAAAAAGAATTAAGTATGACATAGTCTCAAGACCAATTGCACACAATAGTATAAATCGCATTAAAGAATACGCTTGCCGCTTAGAAAACCAGTCTTGAGGCAGAAATACAAAATTCGAATCCCAAGAAGAAGGAAAATACAAGGACGGAAATTCGAAACACGATTCCGTGCAGTGAAATCTTAGAGATTTTAAAATCTTTTCCCGACTTTGAGGGAAAATATGGGACATGAAAAAAAGTGGTATACACCACTTAAAAAAGTATGAAAATACGATGGTAGTTTGAAACATTATATAATGGGTATGTATGCATATACAAACATTTGCGTATCATGAGAAACAAATTAAGGGTCCAGATGACATGTTACTAGCGTCATTCGACAAGCTTTAAATTTCAAACCTATTATACATTTTTAACGGAACAAGAGATGTCGAAGCTCCATCAAGGAAATCGGACACTTTTGCCATACGAGGTAGACAAAATGCATACGTTACCTACGAACCAAATCATAAACTATTATTATGCTGAGAGTGCGAAAGGTTTAAGGAAATAGAGACAAAAGTTAAAAGATGGAAATGGCCAGTACAATGACGATGACTTCGCAGAATATGATCAGTTTAATTTTTTTACACAACTCCTTGCTACCACTCTGACGAACACAGTGACGCCTCAAGATCTGAACTATGCTACTTCTTGTCACAATGACATTGGCTTAACTGACTGACTACTCGAACGTTGACATCCTGGTTATAGATAGAGACACGACAATTTGGAAAGATTTTCAATGCTAAGAGCACTCGACTCGAAACAGCAAAATTTAAAAAATAATTTTCCTCATTCGTAAATTAGACAGACTTTTAGCAAAAATAAAATATCACCATTGCACGCCAGAAGCATCAATCTATTAGGCAGCGTTTTAAAGAATCTTCGGACTTTGATGACTATGAAAGAACAAAAATGACAACAGAAGTTCATTGAATTTGAAAATAAATAAGTAAACATTAACACAAAAATACAAGAACAGTTATATAAACTAAATATTCTAATAGAATTAGCCAAGTAAATACAAACAAACACCAAACATTGCTTAAATTAAATAGGATATTGATTTAGGAACACGAAACTGTAATATTATCTGTTACAATCACAAAGATTAAAAATATAATAATAACCCAGCAATATTAGACTCCAATAACTTAATGAATGTAACCCAAATCAAGATTTTATTAAAAACCATTTACATTTTTTAATTAAGAATTCTGACTAATGAGTTATGCAACACCCTTCAAATAACAGACCACTAAGAAATATTAAGTTTACCCTACTTATAAAGACTGAGTATATAAAACGTGCGGTTTGCGAAGTAAAACGGCCCTTAATATTTGGATTGACAGTAACTATCTTATTGGTTTACTAAAATGCCTTTTTTAAATTCTAGAAAAAGCGTCAGGGGACTCGAGGTCAAGGAAATAATCTCAATCTTTTTGAAGATTTCAAGTCGGCCGACGATTATCCAAAAACACAGAGTGTCACTAACCAATCACGCATAAGTAGCGTTTTCGGACATTGAAGGCAACAAAGTTGCGGACGATATACACCATTAACGAGGTCTACAATCGTTTTGCATCAATTTACCACTGTTGCAGGTGGAATTTTATAAATCGCTGAAATACGTCTTCATAAAATTCTTATGTAGAGCTTTGAAAATAAGTTTTAAAAAAATCTTTAAATCGTATTTTGCACCGAGGAAGCTCGGATTCTGCGAAAAGCCTGAAACACGTCTCAAATGATTTTTATAAAGATCCTTGGAAACGAATTTAAAAAAAGTGTGAAAATAAGTTCCGATCAGATGAAGAAGAAACAAATTTTTATAAAAAAAATGTTCCACCTTGCGGGTGAAATTACCAGAAACCTTCATCGATGCATTGATTTTTTGGGCTTAGTTTAAAGTTTTGTCCGATTTGCATCAAACAATCTTTTCAAAGCTCTACATAAGAACTTAATGAATATCTGTTTCAGCGATTTCACCGAATTGGCGGAAAACAGTTGAGTTGTTTTTTTACATATGAGAATTTATTTTAAACGTGCCACGGACACGTATAGTATAAAAGCTGTATAAATATGAGGAACACAGAACAAAATGGTACTATGCTCATAAAATTGAAACCGAAATCGGTACCCTTTCACTCACACCTTAAAATGCTTAAAATAGCTCTCAGCTACGGCCCTGCAAAAGCTTTTTAACATTTCTGTTTGTTTGTGAGTTTAAACCTAAAAGCATAAAAACTGCACAGACTATTGCAATCAACAAACGAATTTTGTAAGTTGTTCGCGCCACAAGTTAATATGTAGTATTTAGTAACGATTTCAGCGCTATTTAGTATTTTTGCTTACATTCCTTGAAATACTAATTGGATTTAATAACTATCGATATTGTCGATCGATGTATGTAGGCAGATATTGTATGCAGGGAATTGTATTTTATGGTGGAAGGGCCCTGTACACGACACCAACAGCAGCAACGGCGACAGCAGTAGCGATAAAATGCCAACAGCAGCGGCAGTTCGAGCCTAATAAATATTAAGCCAAATTTTGTCTAATTAGTTCTTAAGCAGCACTACAAATAAACAGTTGTGTTTTTTTTTTTATAAAAACAATCATCAATTGTTTTAATTGGCGCCCGAGCTGGGACCACCAATAAAGGCTAACGCGTCGCGAAATAAAAGTGCCTCAAAGCGCGAAAGTTCAAGTACTCCGAAAAGTGCCTCAAAAGGGAGCCACAGCGCGAGTGCAAGCCATAGAGACAATCCTTACTGCGTTTATCCTCTAACATTTTCCGGTCGTAATCGCCAAACCCCCTGTAGTACCAGTTCGTAGGGTACCACGTACTAGTGTCTCGCAGGATCCCCTGTCGCCCGCCGTTGCTACACCGCTTTGCCGTTACCCTGCGGGATTAAAAGGAAATAATCCAAAACCAGCGGTGGAGATTCGCCGAATGTTAATTAACGTGTAAGATTAGCGTTTAAGTGCCAAAAAAAATTAAATCAAGAAAACAAACAAAAATATTTTTATAAGATTAAAAACAAACTTAAAAAGAAAAATTCATATTTTGGAATATTTCAAAATCGATACACCCTATTATTACATTTAGATTAAGTAATCTGAAAAGCTATTTACAAAACCCTTTTATAATGTTTATATTTTAGCATGCTCAAGAATCAAGTGCCCAATGACAAAACGTAAAACGATAAATAAACTAAACACTGCACTTGCAGTATAAAATACGCCAATTCTGCGACTCTCAAGGGACCCTCCATAATAGAAGGAGAGAACCAGCCACTGGTTCTTAAAAAACAAAAACAAAAAACGAAAAAAAAAAAAAAAAAAATCAAAAATAATAAAAAGCAAGAGTCTCAAGTTGTCGGATTCATAAAAAATGCAGGAAGAGGATCTTTCCGACGTGGTAGCTAATATGAAACTCGGTTCATATAGTAACCCGTACGCCAGTCCAGGGCTAAAGCTGATGATTTTGTCTTAAATTAAGGCCGATATCCCGCTCACGAGTCGGACTCAGGGTGAAGATTCAGAAAAGCTTCCCGATATAACGCGTTTAAAAAAGGAATTCTCAGGAGATAAATCCGCATCCGGGTCATGGAAGAAAAACGTCGAAAGAATAATAGCCATTTATAAGGGCCAAGAGCATATCTATAAATATTATTTAATTACTCTAGCCATACGCTATAAAGTAATAGGAGAAGCGGATACTGTGCTGTCGTACAATACCGCAATGAATTGGCAAGCCATTTCCAAGTGTCTTACAAAACATTACACCGATAGGCGAGATTTAAAAACTGTCGAGTATCAGATTTTCTCACTGATACAGGGTCGTCTCTCCGTTACCGAATTTTACCAAACGGTATACCACCAGTTGTCTTTGATTCTTAATCGGATAAGTGTTCAAGAAGACAAACCAGAAATATTAAGGGCTTTGACGAATAGTTACCGAGGCAAAGCCACGTTCCTGCGAGGTCTAAATGGGGATTTACCTCGACTCCTGGCTATCAAGGAGCCAAGAGATTTGAGCCACGCCCTGCATTTGTGCAGCTTAGTAGAGAACTAAGAACAGAGAAATTCTTTTATACCCAAAATTAGACAATAACCGCCACCTCTACCACCTAGACATTTTTCAGCTCACCCTAATCCCAAATACCAACCACCAAAAATTATACAAAATAATAGCTCCGGACAGTGGAGAAGATTTGATCCGACACTGTATTACATACATCCCAAGACCAGTCGCGAACTACCAGACTACACAACCAACAATAAATCATACAGCCAAACAATTCCCTCAGCCGACATATGCAATACGCTACACCTCAACAGTTCTTTGGGCCTAGGTTCTTTGTCTAGACAACCCTTCCCAGCGCCTTCGCGCCCAATGGCTCCCAAGCCGGAGATGGTTCCATGCGGACCGGAAATATTAATTATATGAACAGGCCCCCGGCAAACGATTTCGTGCGTAAACGCCCCCTACCGCAACCATCGGACCTCCTCCGAAATTCTCACGACAGTTCCATATAGCTACTGAAGCTTTGGAGCCAGCGGAAGAAAAGACCGAACCGTGTGCTTTATATTCCACAGACGTTGATGAACAAGCCTATTTCGAAAGCGCAGAGTAAGAAGGAGCTACCGTTTTATCTGATCAGACCGCATGCGAAGGCACAATCGAATATAACCCGACCATGGTTGAGGCCTCAGATCTCCATTTTTTAGACTAAACGCAACGGAACGACCCTTAATTTCCTCATCGATACCGGTTCAAACCAAAATTATATCCAACCCTACTTAATTCAGAATCCTAAACGAACAAACAAAAATAACACAGAATAGCTACATAAGTTTGTTCTCTCAAAAAGATAAGCCAATCAATAGTATGTTACCCACACTTAAAACCTTCCATGGGATATTATTAACGTTAAAAACGACATATTAATAATAAATGGTAACTATAAAATTAAAAAAAAAAAAAAACAACTAGCAACTCAAGCGGTCAATAATATTAAAGTAAGAACTGAAAACATGTCAAACACACACTCAGTCTTGTTCGCAGACCCAGACGAAAAACTGACCTACACCACGAAAGTGTTAGGCGAGATAAGAACGACATCGGACTCTCCGGTGTATAGCAAGCATTACGCCTACCCTGCTTCTCTAAGAGGAGAAGTAGAAAAAAAATGACATCAGTTGTTATATTATAAGACCTTCACGGTCACCGTATGGGTGGTCCCTAAAAACAAGCGATGCGTCAGGAGAAAAGAAGCATCGTATATTCATCGACTATAGGAAATTTAACGCGGTAACAATTTCGGATCGGTATTCATTTAACAACCGATGCATCAAACTACGCTATCGGAGCAGTCTTAGAACAAGACGGTAAGCCTATCACCTACATATCGCGTACACTTTCCAAAGCGGAAGAAAATTACGCCACGAATGAGAAGGAAATCCGTATTTGTACGGAACTTCAAAAGTAATAATATTCCCCGACCATCAACCTTTAACTTTCGCTCTTAGCAACAAGAACCACAATGGGAAACTCAAAAGGTGGAAAAGCTACCTTGAGGAGTACAATCATGAACTACGAAACAAACCAGGAACTTCAAACGTAATTTCGGACGCTTTGTCCAGTAATCCCCCAAGACCCCAAGTAAATAGCGCAAATGCAACGGTACATAGCGACAATAGCTCGTCACATAACCTTATACCCATTATGGAAGTTCCAATAAACGTCACCTTTGAGGACGAACAAACAGAAATAATAATAAAAGAGCACACCAGGGCTCCGGGAATGCAATAGAAAATAAAATAAAATCTTGAGTAAATTATTTTTTCCCAGCATGAAACGTAAGGTAGAAACGATGGCAAAAAGCTTCAAAACTTGTAAGGAAAACAAGTAGGATAGGCACCCGCCTAGAGGCGAGCTGCAACCGACACCCATTCCTCTAATCCCGTTCAAATTATTCATATAGATTTGTACACTACCGAAAGAAACATTGTCTTTACCGCCATAGACAAATTTTCTAAATACGCTCAAATAAAAATTATGAAATCAAAAGCAGCTAAAGACACCAAGCACCCACTTCGTGAGGTCATGATCGCCTTTGGTATGACGAAAATAGTTGTTATGGACAACGAGAAGTCATTAAATTCCGCATTTATCAAATTCCTTTTGGAGAACCAATTGAAAGAAACCGTCTACACGACACCGCCATACACCTCAGTAAGCAATGGGCAAGTTGAAAGATTCCATTTAACTCTGACCGAAATAATGAGATGTGTAAAGAAGGATGACGGATGTGTAAATTTTTTCGGAACTCAGCATACTAGCGAACCTCAAGAATTAGAAGATACAAAAACAGCAAACGTAAAACCAATAGATATTTTTTGGAAACATACAAAACAGTATGAGACAGGAGACATAGTATATGTCAAGATAGACAAAAGATTAAGCTCAAAATTCACACCAAAGTACAGAAAAGAAAAAGTATCAGAAAATAGAAAAACTACAATCAAAACACAAAATGGTAGAAATACCCACAAAAATAATATCAAAAGATAATATTTCACAGGCTATTCTTGCCGACCTGTTTCGGTTTGGCAACAATCATAGACTACTCACACAGCTCGCAGCTTATTACGATAAAAACAGGCGCTGCAGCCTTACAAAATGACAGAGAATTATCCACGTATTTGACGTAGAGGAATACGAAATGGCGTTTGGTAACCTTCCGAACAGATTAAACGAAATAGAAAGAAGACAGCCATTTTTCCCGTACCGAAACTGACCTACGACGGCTCAAACCAACCCAACGAAAAGTTAGAGCAATAGAGGCTCTGGGCACAGCATGGAAATGGCTAGCCGGTACACCGGACCACAATGACCATGAAATTCCTATCACTAAAATGAACGAAAAATTGGAAAAAAATAATAATCAATTAGTTATAAATAGAGTCTTAAGCAAAATAATTAATGAATTAAGCGAAGTAGCAAATAATATAAAGTATATAATATAATCCGAAACAGAAAACAAAAAGTTTAAAGAAGAAGGCTACTATTCTAAAATATAAGCTTCATATTTTCAAAGAAGAATTAAATAATTTAATTTACGCTATCGATTGGGCTAAAACAAACACAATAAATTCTGTAATTTAGTCTGAAATAGAAATCGAAAAATTAACAAGCCTCCTAGAAAACGAAAATATACTATTCATTAACGCAGAAGAATTATTAGAATTTTCCAATATCAAAATAGTTAAAGCATACTCTATATTATAAGCACCCCATTGTTAACTAAAGAAATTTGAACGGCCATATTATTATAGCCAGTTAAAAAAGAAAACAGAATAAATAAATTATAATTTGATAAAATTATTAAATGCAAACATATTTTCGGAATTAGAAAAAATTGTGAAGCCCATAACGATAAGGTTATTTGGAGTAAAAACAACTTGGTAAAATTAAGCAACGACATATGCATTACACTTCTGCTGAGAAGCCAGGTGGCAGATTGTACAATAGCTATTAGCCAACATGTGCCCGACCACGAAGGACTTTTAACCGGTACGATTCTGTCTCGATAAGGAGACAATGGACTTAAAGGGAACATTCCTCATCCAATTCGAAAACCCTACAGTAAGAATTGGAGAAGACTAGTACGTGACGCAAACAATGATGTTCGCAGAAGCAACTTAATGGCGAAAAAAAAAAAACAAAAAAACAACGACAAACAAAAAACAAAACGAAGTTCTGTCGTTACAAATGTTGAACGAGATCAAAATTAACAACGCAAAAGAGCTGGAAACCCTTAGGAGCAGCAACACCAACGGTACGCTTTCAGGCACACTGCTCATCTTAATAGAGGCAGTAGTCGTTCGCCTGATTAGGCAAAGAAGCATCTCGCAACAAATCAACGGGGATGCTACTCCAACACTACCCAAACACGCTATTACATCGCGTCCGAGGACGTTCGCGTATTAAAGGGGAGGAGTTAAGAACAGTTATTACAAATACTAAGAGGAACTACTCATGCACCCAGCCCAACGATCGCGACTGAGAGCCACCGTGGGACAGCTCCACCATGGGATTCAACCTGGACACCCGACACCAACCAATAAAGCGGCAACGGCGACAGCAGTAGCAGCGGCGACAAACCGACGGCGACAAAACGCTAACAGCAGCGGCAGTTCGAGCTAATTAAATTTTAAGCCAAATTTTGTCTAGTTATTTCTTAAGCAGCACTACAAATAAACATTTGTGTTATTTAATAAAAAAAATCGTCAATTGTGTTAATTTATATATGTATATGTATATATTCATTATATATGATTATCATTATATATGGCTACATCGAAACTTACGCTATCGGATGCCATAAATAATTTAAATGCCTCCATAAGTCTGTTAAATGGATATTAATTTAAACACCATTACTTACCTTAAATACTAAATTTGAAAATGTGGGTGTCTCCTCTGCCAAGGACATATCCGATTTCTTGCATTCTATGGGGCTATTATCCCTTTCATATTCTACTACAGTAGTGCCGGGTATTTGCCTGTTTCCTGTTTATCATTATAAAAATAAAAAATACGTGTTTAGTACAAAATTTATTTAAATGGAACTAAAATTAAAATAGCTATTGTTCTAAGGAAAAAGTGTTCCAGCTGATTGTGAAAGTTGAAACAATGACATTTTAATTTTATTATATATTTTGTTTAAAACAGCTGTTATATGAGTTAAGAACAGCGAATATGAATAGAAAGTAAAGCACCCAGCATACATAACCAATTATCGACACGCACGCCAAGTCAGCGGCAAAGGCCATAACAGCGGCAGCGGCGACAAACCTACCGCAAGATGACGCTAGTAGCAATACGAGGCTAATTAATATTAAATGAAACAATTGTCAAATTAGTTCGTAAGCACCACTCAAAATAATCAGTTGTGTTTTTTATAAAAAACTATTAACCATTGTTTAATTTGTGGTACATTAATAAAACCTAGGCAGAAAACCGATATTTATCTATTTTAACAAAACAGTACAAGCTTGCACTTCATTAAATCAATCTAAAGGGATCTAAATCTTTTTAAAGACGTACTGGTAATTAATCTTTATGCGACATAATATGTTTATTTGCGCACCGTGTTTGACTCGAAAAATAGGACCCTTGTCCTAAATATGTAATAAAATTATAAGATTTTCTTAACATGGAATTTTTTCAAATATACTGTTATTTTTATACACAAATATTTTTTATCTTCCTTTATTTACATTGTATTTTATTGAATAGATTTTCTTCAAAACTGTACAGTTCGTTTAGTAGCATTGAAAAATTATATTCAATTACCAGCTTTTCTAGTATTTTAATACCATTTTAATATTATCTACGCCGGGTAGAAAATTCCCCGAAATTTTTTGATAAACTCTTCGTTTTTTATTGGCGCATTATTGGCTATCATTCCAGCGCTTATTGTCCAACTTCTCAATAGTTATTGGACAAATATTCATTCCGGCATGGGCCTTGGACACTTGAAGATTGCTGTGGACAACTCGCCTTTCCCCTGGGGTTGAGACAACAAGTTGCAGACTCCGGGGAGACCTTTTCGAATAAAAGAGTGGAAGGACACTGTAATCGCATAAGAAACGCTTGGCTGAAATCAGTCGAGTCTGCCAGCGATATTTCGGGCAAAAGCTGGTCCCATCTCTGAATTGCGCTATCATGGCTTTTACCGTTTGATAGAATCTTTTGGATTCTCTTGAGGCCAATAAGGGGCAGTATTCTGGACCTTAAGCCCCAAGGACTCTAATGACTCTAAATTTTCTAATCGACCACATTTTTGCCAGGCGCTTCATCCCCGTGGTGGGGAAAGTTTATCTCAAACTACAGAATCAAACGGCTTGCTCCAGCCATTCTGTCATCTGTGTCACCACCGCACTAAGACCATACTCATTCGCATAGGTCTGCCAGGCGAACTTGACCAAAAATTCGGGAAAAGATAGGATTGGGGCGGTCTTTCAACTAATGCAATGACGGTGCAAGGCAAGTTAAAGCGATACATTCC
Source organism: Drosophila novamexicana (assembly GCF_003285875.2). NCBI lineage: Eukaryota > Metazoa > Arthropoda > Insecta > Diptera > Drosophilidae > Drosophila > Drosophila novamexicana. Next base: position 25,435 of record NW_020824826.1, on the reverse strand, counting down.
ATAATATCGATCGCCATCGGTATTTGCCACTGCTATCTTAAGAATAAATGAAGCCGGCATTGCGTAACGGCCATAAGATATGACTGATTTAAGGCACTGGAAAACTAAACAATAAATGCCGAAGTTTAAACTAATATCAGCATATTTATATCAATAAGTTGAAGAATAAATACCGTAACATGTAACGAGGACGTAGGTGTGCCCGGTAGGACGTAACCGATTAAGATTTAATAACTGTGGTGGTATACAAAATCGAATTAATGTATGTGGCGGTTACCCATTGGGGGTACTCAAACCGTCGGCTAGCACCCATCGGAAACCCTGCAGTGTCCCTTTAGTACTATTTGGTTGATACACAAAACACAGCCTTTAAGTTACTGTCCGTGGATTCAAATTTCTATACAGTTTTGGTCGACTTTTCGTAGAAATCTACTTCTATTTCTGTTCGACGCTAGCAAAGAATGGGTGGTCTTATTCACTTATGACAAATTTTTATTTTGAATAAAGAATATAGTATAGATATCATAATGATGTCATACAATTAACAATATATTATATCTATATAAATCTATATCTATATAAATATATTTAATTCGTTCAAAAGAATTTTTTTATTCAACAATTTTTTTTTTTATACATGACAACATACATATTTTCGAATACAAAAGCATATCATAGTTATTACAATGATGACATTCTCTGTAAATTACAATTTATTATATCTATAAGATTTACATAATTCGTTCAAAAATATTAATAACCAATAGTATTTTAGTTTCATTTATGACAAAATTTATGGATACAGAAAATTTAGAAACTTACTCAAATTTGGTAACTTTCGTCACTCGAATAAGCTGGCGGCCACTTACAACATTGGGGCGCATACTGCCTTCGGGTCGACTTGACTAATCACTTACAAATTATGCATGTTATGCTTACCCCCTACACCGGTCCATTGAAACCCAAAGCTGGGCGGCAGCCGAATTGCAAACGCTGCATATTTGCGTGCGACATTCTCACGGTCGCCACTTAGAGCTTAGGCCGATCCTATTTCAAGTGCGCATATACACTTAGTGACAAATGCACCACACTCACAACATACACTATACTTGGACATACACTTATATATTAACATATAGCGTATTGATATGTCTACGGCTCATATTCAACGCCTTATACATAAGCCTTGGCAACAAAGCGCACCACCTGCAAGTTATAACATGATATTCACCAACCGAAAACAAGAAACCTAAGTAGCCTAAAAATTCAATTATTGGTGACGATAACAATAGTGGTGTGAGACCAACCACCGCATTTTTAAATAAAGTTATATTTTTTAAGACCATTAAAGGACAGGCCTTAAACGCAAATCGTAGCCAACGAAAACGGTCGAGCGCGAAAAGCAAAATCTTTTGAATTCGTATCCGCAAAAGGACATTCACAGATTAAACTAAGTCAATCAAAAACCCGACATTGCAATTATCTAGTGCTCAAGTAAGTATTGATCCTTTGGACAATCAGAGCTACTAGGTAGTGAATCTTGTTCACTACACAACAGTGTGTGTGCCCTTAGACTTGCGAATCCTTTGATCTCTGAAAGTCGCACTAACTCGTAACGTGCGCGAAATAACGCCATAACAAATCACCAAGAAAACAATAACAACAAAAGTGAAGGGAAAAAATGGCCCAACCAACAGAGCCAATACTCCAATCAAGCGAGCAACATCTGTCATAAGCACTGGGCCAGATAAGGCAAGTGCTAACATTCAATGGAGCCACAAAAGTTGTAAGCGCATTCAAAAGGCGCATCGATTTCATCATACAATTATATCCATAGAGATACAAATAGGAGGAAACGCACTGAGGGTCACGCTGCTATCCGCTACCAACACCTCGACTGAATTGAGGGCAGCGCTCATCTCGGAGTTTAAAACGCAAATACCATTCACTGGAAGTTTTCGTAAGTGTGTATATTTAATTATTTACAAGTAGCACAAAGAGAAGATGTATACGATTTAATATTGTACGATATCCGAGTTATCAAAACAATCCGGCTACTTCTAATAAAAATCGGGTTAACAATGACCATCGTGAGTATGGAAAAACTCAAAATTATAGTCAGACATCAAAACAACAGAACTATAATAATACCACACAGAAAGCAAAATCCCAGGTTGACAGACAAATCAAGAGAGACAAATCAAGAGTTTAGTCTTAATTACAGTACAATAATACTAAATCAAAGTATTTCGCTGAAACCCAGCAAACTCGGTTCTATTCATCAAAAATTTTGTTTACATAATTTGTCTGATTATTATGACTTGCTATTAGGTCGAGACTTCCTAGGGAGTTCTCAAGCCCTAATAAATTACAAAAACAAGTAAGAGGTTCTAGTCGGGAGCTCCCGACTAGGGGATACCCTGAACCCTCTTCTCCCAACATCAAATGCATATATATATATATATATATATATATATATATATATATATATATATATATATATATATATATATATATATATATATATATGTTCTATTTTAGAAGCTATATGCCAAGTTTGGTGACTCTAGCTCTTATTATTTACCAAAATTGCCCAAGAAACAGGATATCGATATAAATTTTTATCGATTGCTTAGAAACAAACTCGATCTGCGCGGGAACTATGAGCATCTACATCTAAAATTCCAAGTCTCTAGCTCTTATAGGTTCTGAGATCCTTGCGTTCATACAAACGGACGGACGGACGGACAGACAGAAGCACATGGCTGATCAAGAATATATAAGTTAACGCCAGCTAAACAAAATAGGCTGACCGGATGCGTGTGCGACAAAGTCGCCCGCTCAGCAGTCTACAATTTAAACATGCGCAACGAAGTTGCAATGCAGCAATGCAATATGATCTGTACGCCAAGTGGCCACTGGAATGTGTCACGAGGCGCATGGTCAGCATTCTGCCGACATCGCTGCCGGGAGTCCGTAGCCTAAGTAATGTTTATAATTGTATGCAAAAATTAGTTTTAAAAGAACCCTCGAACGGTCAAGCTGACCCTCGAATAATAAATGATAAAGAAATAATCTTCGTTATTATAATTGGCGCCCAACCAAGCTTTATAAAACTCCGTAACTAAAATCCCGCTCTAGCTAACGCCGAGTAATGGTAAAAGTAGTTTCGTTAAAATTGAATAATAAGACAAAAATTATTCATCAAATCTCGTGAAAACTATTTCGAACTCAGTGATTATGTTTTTATGAAACCCGCTCCAGCCAACGCCGCGAGTATTGAAACTTATTTGAAAATAGACAACAGTGAAAAAAAAACTTTGTTCAACAAAAAGACATTGCAAGAAATTGCGAAAAAATAAACACAAAAAATTCAACACAACAACAACACATCATCGCCGCAGCGTTTGTACACCACTCCGCACGACCCCGCCGCTACTCCACCGCCATCGACTCCGCACCAAGGCTACTTTAGAGAAAATGAAATTCATGTAAGTGAACTGTTCAAATGCCTATCACTCCGTGAAAAAAAACAAAGCATAATAAATAAACTTACTGAATTGATCAAGGTAAAATTTTTAAAAAAAATTTTTTTGCCATTTTTGTCTTGATAATCGAATAGTAACCCATACAATTTAACGTAGCAATTCATGTGGAGAAACAATAGTTCTATAAAACATTCAGATAGCGAAGACGAGATTATTAGCTCTTGCAGGGAAAATAAAAGTTCTAACAACATGACTTCGCAACAAGACGTAATCAAGGCCATGGAGGCAGAAATTCAATTAGCATTGCAGGAACAGGCTAAGAATTTACCAAGGGTGTTTGATGAAAAAATGGAAAATATGATTAGTAGTTTCCGTAGTGAATTAAATTCTTTAAAAACAGAGTTTAATAAAAAGAAAGAAATTGTTGAATATCAGAGGGTCAAAATCGTTCCAGGAATAGAGTGCGATCAGTCCCTTGATCTGGTTAAAACCTTGCCTGAATTTTCTGGCAAAATAGACGAATATGTTGCCTGGCGAGAAGCAGCAACATTAGCCTACGAAGTATTTGAACCTTTTGATGGGAGTTCAAGACACTTCTATGCAGTTGGTACTATAAGAAATAAGATCAAAGGCCCAGCAAGCGCAACCTTATCATCATTTAATACGGTTTTGAATTTCAAGGCTATTATAGCCAGACTCGACTTTACCTACGCAGATAAGACGCCAACACGCGTTATCTTACAAAAACTTGGTACCCTTAGACAGGGTGAACGAGAATTGTTAGAGTATTACGATGAGGTTGAAAAAACTTTGACTCTCCTCACTAACAAAACCTTAATGACACATGACCCTGCAGCAGCAACGGTCTTGAATGAGCAATTTAGGAAAGACGCGCTACATTCCTTTGTAGCTGGCCTTAAGAAGTCTCTTAAAACAGTAGTATTTTCTGCCCAACCAGAAGACTTACCGTCAGCCTTGTCTCTGGCACAAGAAGCTGAAGTTTCCAACGAATATTCACAATTCGCTGCAAGCTTTGCCAAAACCAGTGAGGAAAGAAACCAAAAACCAACAGGCCAACGCCAGCACCCGCGTTATCAAAACAACGATAACAATAATGGTCAAGGAAAAAATTTCCAAAATAAGACCCAAGGTAATAACAAGGCCCATGGGCAAACGAATCCCCAGTCAAATCAACAGGGAAATTCACAGTCCAATTCTGCAAAACAACGGTTCCAGGGTAAAGACCAGCAGTCACGAGCCCCTGAACCCATGGAAATTGACCTGTCTACATCACGTTTTTGGCAACAAACTAATTTCAACAGAGAAACAGACTCAACCCAGAGCCGACAAAATGTAAATTTTTCAGCTCAAGAACAGTGCACTGGTGATAGCGATTACCAGTCTCACGGTGAGGAAAACGTTGAAGCATTCGAAGACAACGTATCTCATGATTCGTGTAATTTTTTAGGAATAAGTCCTTTCTCCCGTACGTCGAACAAGATGTAGGAGGAGGATTGGTTCTTAAGCTACTAATTGATACCGGGGCATCTAAGAATTATATCAAACCCTTGTCCGCTTTACAAAACGTCACACCAGTTGAAAAGCCTTTTCAGGTTAATTCTATCCATGGGGGCACAAAAATTTTACAAAAATGTCCGATTAAATTGTTCAATGAAACATCCTTTTTCTTCATTTTACCATCTTTAAAAGATTTCGACGGTATAGTGGGACTTGACTTACTTATGCAAGTCGATGCAAAACTTGATTTTAACAACGGTATCATTAGGTTTAAAGGCGGCACGCAGCCGCTCAATTTTAAAACTTGCCCCCAAGTAAATTTTACTCAAGTCAATGATTCAGATGTACCTTCATCTATGAAAGAATCTTTTGACATTATGATAAAACGCAGATCAAATGAGTTTGCTGACCCAAATGAGTCCCTACCTTATAATATAAACACTGTGGCTACCATCCGAACAAACGATGAGCCGGTGTACTCAAAATTATACCCATACCCTATGGGTGTGGCTGATTTTGTCAATTCAGAAGTTAAACAACTTCTCGACAATGGCATCATCCGGCCATCAAGATCGCCTTACAACAACCCCATCTGGGTTGTCGACAAAAAGGGTGTTGATGAGCTCGGTCACAGAAAAAAAAAATGGTCATCGACTTCAGGAAACTGAATGAAAAAACGGTGAGCGATAAATACCCTATACCTAATATTTCAGCAATATTAGCAAACATGGGTGAGGCCCAGTACTTCACAACACTGGACCTCAAGTCAGGCTTTCACCAGATAGAACTGGCAGAAAGAGATAGGGAAAAAACCGCATTTTCCGTAAACAATGGAAAGTACGAGTTTTGTAGGCTCCCTTTCGGTCTGAAAAATGCACCGAGCATATTTCAGAGGGCTATTGATGACGTTCTCCGAGACGAAATTGTGAAAACTTGTCATGTCTACGTTGATGATGTGATAATTTTTTCTACAAACAAAGAGGACCATGTTAAACACATCAATTGGGTTTTAAAAAGCCTTGAAGATGCAAACATGAGGGTGTCTCAGGAAAAGTCCAAGTTCAAAAAGAGCGTGGAATATCTGGGATTCACCGTGTCCAGAGGTGGAATTCAAACTTCACCTGAAAAAGTGCAAGCTATAAAAAGCTTCCAAATCCCGAAAACACTATTTGGCCTTAGATCATTCTTAGGATTAGCCAATTATTATAGGTGTTTTATCAAGGGATTCGCCGATATCGCCAGGCCCCTAACGGACGTCTTAAAGGGCGAGAATGGCAAAATAAGTGCTAACCAGTCGAGGAAAGTAGTTATCGAACTCACACAGAAACAAATTGAAGCGTTCTGTAAATTGAGGGATATACTGGCCTCTGAAGATGTCGTTTTGAGATATCCAGACTTTAAAAAGCCATTTGACTTGACAACAGATGCCTCAGGGTACGGCATTGGAGCAGTGCTATCCCAAGAAGGTCGTCCCATAACCCTCATTTCACGAGCATTACGGGACAATGAGCAAAATCGTGCGACAAATGAGCGAGAACTCCTGGCCATTGTATGGGCTCTGAAAAATCTTAGGAATTATCTATATGGCGTGAGGAACCTTAATATCTTTACAGACCATCAGCCTCTAACATATGCTGTGTCAGATAAAAACCCTAATGCTAAGATAAAACGCTGGAAAGCTTTTATCGATGAGCACAATGCAAATATTATTTACAAATCTGGCAAAGAAAACAATGTAGCCGACGCATTGTCACGTCAAAACGTGAATGCCCTCGACTCTGACTCGCAATGCTCAGATATCGCAAAAATTCATAGCGAAGAATCCCTGACCTACACAATTGAGGCCACCGATAAACCAGTAATCTGTTTCAGGAATCAGATTATTATTGAAGAATCTCATTCCCCTTTTGTCAGAACTATCATACTTTTTCAAAACAAAACACGGCATATTGTAGGGGTCTCAGATAGGAGCAGTCTTTTACAAACACTACAGGATGTAGTAAATGCAGGTGTCGTCAACGGAATCCATTGCGAACTGCCAATCCTTGCTTTTATACAACACAATTTGATTGAGCTATTTCCATCAACGACATTCCGATACTGTAAGTATGTAGTGACAGATATCCCAGACAAGACAGAACAAAGAGAAATAGTAACAACAGAACATAACAGAGCTCACCGAGCAGCGCAGGAGAATGTCAAGCAAATAATGCGCGACTATTTTTTCCCAAACATGTCTAAACTGGCAACAGAAATTAGTGCAAATTGTAGAATTTGTTCAATGGCTAAGAACGATCGACACCCAAAAAACAAATGTTAGGTGAAACACGTCTGCACATTGATGTATTTTCGACAGACCAGAAATTTTTTCTAACATGCGTTGATAAATTTTCTAAATTTGCTGTGACACAGCCAATTGGGTCAAGAGCAATCATAGACATCAAAAACCCAATCTTACAACTCATAAATTTTTTTCCCAACATTAATACCATATATTGCGACAATGAAAGATCCCTAAACTCTGAGACAGTGAAATCCATCTTGTGTAAATTCGATATCCAAATCGTAAATACGCCTCCCTTACACAGCGTCTCAAACGGCCAAGTCGAACGGTTTTATAGCACTTTAGCAGAAATTGCACGGTGTATGAAACTTGACAAGCACATAAGCGACACCGTTGACCTGATCCTGCTTTTAACGATTGAATACAATAAAACTATTCATTCAGTGACGGCAATGAAACCAGTCGATGTTATCTGCTCAAGCAGCACAGAAACAGGAATACAGATAAGGGACAGACTTATAAAAGCACAATCTAAGAAAATGTCACAGGAAAATAAAAACAGGGAAAACAAAGAATATCTAGTAGGAGATAAGGTTTGGGTAAAATCAAATAGACGCTTAGGTAATAAATTAACCCCACTATGTGTAGAAGGCATAGTAGAAGCGGACCTAGGATCAACGGTTTTAATAAAAGGGAGGGTGGTCCACAAGGACAATCTTAGAAAATAAAAATAAATTCTTTTTATTCATTCTTTCAATTTAGTCTAACATCAACACTGGTAGTACTTCTAATGATGACCCTTACGACCGCGACAGTTAAACTGACAAACTACACACTTTCGGACTACATACCAGTAACTGACGGGGACGTAACTATTTGGGACGAGTACGGCTACCTAGGACACACAACGAACGTGACTTCGTACGAGACATACGCAGACGAAACCAGACAGACGATAGACTTATTCAAGCAGGACCACATTCGAAACGTACTACTCACTGACCTCGGACACATCGACACACTAATTATGACACTCAAGGTAAATCACAGACTTAGGGACAGCACTTAAAGTTATAGCAGGAACCCCAGACTTCGACGACTGGGAACAGGTCAAGTTTAGACAGACGCAAATAACGGATTCGCAAAACTTACAGATCGAATTAAATAATAAATTTCAAACAAGACTCAATCAATTAACGGAAATAGTTAACTCAATTAGCAAGACAGAAGATATAGACTTAGATCATTTATACGAAACAATTTTGGCAAAAAATAGAATGATTATATCAGACTTGCAAAATTGAATTCTCGCAGTAACGCTTTCCAAAATAAACCTGATCAGTCCGGTAATGCTTGATAACGTCGATGTTAAGGAGATGACATTTAAACATTTCACTAACATTAGTATAAGCGATGTATTAGAGGTTGCTACCATTAAGGTTTTCCAAAATAACGACATTTTGTATTTTCTTATTAAATATCCTATACCTAAGTTAGTATGTAAAAAAATAAATCTTCTTCCCGTTCAACGATCTGGTAAAATTCTGGACTTCGAGGAGAGTAGCATCGTAGCGGATTGCGGTACAGACATCTTCGCTGTAGGCGAGTGCAATGCGGCAATCGGCACCACATTCTGCAAAAACTTAAAAGCACCCAGCTGTGCCCAGCAATTGATAGCTGGCACACTCGCACAATGTAGTACTCGCCCCGGCCACCTAGACGAGTTAATGGTGATAGACGATGGAGCTATCGTAATTAACGAAGCATCCGTAAACATCTCAGGATACTCAGGCTCATCGTCATTCATCTCTGGAACTTACCTGGTCAACTTCGATGACGAAATTGTAATTAACAACACACGATATGTCAACAACTATGGTGTCTTCAGAAGGAAGCCTGTGGTTTCAGCGGTCACTCAAATCAACGTGACTAAACATCGGGAACACTTGAGCTTACCTCTTCTACATGAGATGAGTACGATAAACCTGCAACGCATCCGCCAACTAAAATCTGCGTAGACTTACGGACCCATATGGAGTGGAGGAGTCACACTAACGGTTGTCTTCTGTTTCTTGGTACTAGTGCAAAGGATTCGCCAGCGCGGCAAGCTACAACAACGAAACGCCATTATCAAGAAACTACAAGCGGGCACTAGGAAGACCGAGGACGTCCTTCACTTGGCCGAGGGAGGAGTTAACGCCAGCTAAACAAAATAGGCTGACCGGATGCGTGTGCGACAAAGTCGCCCGCTCAGCAGTCTACAATTTAAACATGCGCAACGAAGTTGCAATGCAGCAATGCAATATGATCTGTACGCCAAGTGGCCACTGAAATGTGTCACGAGGCGCATGGTCAGCATTCTGCCGACATCGCTGCCGGGAGTCCGTAGCCTGTTTATAATTGTATGCAAAAATTAGTTTTAAAAGAACCCTCGAACGGTCAAGCTGACCCTCGAATAATAAATGATAAAGAAATAATCTTCGTTATTATAATTTATATACTTTATGGGGTCGGAGATGCTTCCTTCTGCCTGTTACATACATTTGGATTTTGCACAAATACAATATACCCTTATACCCATTTTAATGGCTTCATGGTATAACAAAACCGTACGAATAAATGAGTACACTGTAGCATGTTACATGCAAATAAGCATATTCCCACCATATTGCAGTGTATACAATATGTGAGAGGTCATCTTAAAGTTAGAGTATCAAGCGCATTGTTTACATAATACAACTACCGCCAAGTGCCGTAATATGATCAGCCTCTTATATGTGGACTGGCCTGCAGCGTGAGATCTGCAGCGTAAGCACTATGAAGTTTTGACCGTTCGGTCCCAAGCGCATTCCAACGTATATGCCTTCTGCATGTACATATAACAATATATATACAAATACATATGGCGTGCTATGTACTCCCGTTCTGCCGCTGCTTTCAGTGACAGAACTCCAAACTATATTATGTACTTTAGGCTAAGTCCATCTTAAATAAAGAGAGACGATATCATTCTGAATCTGACAAACTACAAAACCACTACCGTTGTTATTCTTACATTAACAATGCAAAACAATTGAAAAATCAAATTGCCAGCGGACGAGTCAAAACTTGAATATCCCGTTCCACACCCATCTGATGACGATCTATTTGTGTTCGCCATCAGCTCAGAAGTTACAAACTGAGCTCGACTATCTGCAAAATGAAATTAAGCAGAGAAAACCAAACACCACTACTCACTCAAATAAAAGCTATAATAAACCAAACAACTAATAAAGTTACACCCATTGCCGCAACCAGCCTGCCAAAAGTAAAACGAATGTGCCCACAGGATTGCGAAGGCCCGCTCGAAAGCCCCTTCTGCGAATATACCTGTGCAAAGGCCAGCACCAGAACCGCCAGCGCAACTAGCTGTGCCATCGGGATAAGTGCGAGAGGCACACCGCCACTTGCGCCTACGAGGGAGCATCAGCGTGCCACATCCGGCGACGCCCAGCTGATGCAACGTATGAACAACAGATGCAGTTATATCCTTAATTACTTTTAATTATAAAATAAAAATTTTTGTAAAATTGAGCGGCAACACCTCCGCTCGATTAGCAGCATAGCCCATATAGCTATGCGAAACGCCAGGTAGTATTTTGTATTATTAGCAATATTAAAACTTTGAAACTAAAAACATTGGCATTTGAAACTAAAAACATTTAATGAATTTAAAAACATTATATGAATATATGAAAAACATTATGTGGCAAAACATTATATTATATTATATATAAATATATGTAAGAAATTTTAATTAAAATGGGTTCGAACGGTTCCAAGGTTGAAAAATCAGCCGCAAATGTTATAAATAATGTAAAAGTAATTGACCATAAAGAAAATTTGGAAAATATTACTATTTTTCTAATTATAATTACTACAGTATCTCTTGTATCACTAGCATAGAAGGTGCATGCAATGCATACAAAGAAAATTAAGAAACGCTATAGCAGTAGAGCAGACGGACTAGATAAGGTCTAAATATAAAAAAATATGGAATGGAGTATATTAGTGAAAAATATCAATGACTTCAAAGACCAATTTGAAAAGTCATATAAGTGCATCAATAAAGGCATGCCTATAAAGGTAGAAACACTAATATACCATGTACAAATATTGATAAAACAATGTAAGAATATAGTACATGCAGTAGATTCCATTAAAGCTAAAATAACAATAACATTAGACAGATATCATAAAAAATGTTGCAGAAGATTGATTTTTAGATAGGGAATATGTAAGACAAATTTCGTCTCCAGTCCCTGAATTTGATGGTAAAAAACTGGTCATTAAATCGTTTTTTAACAGCATAAGGCTTGTTGAACGAACAAAGGGCAACCAAGAGGATTTGGCTGTAGAAGTCATAAAATCAAAACTAATTGGCACAATACTATACAAATGCCAAGACGAGACTACGATCTATGGCATTATTAATAAATTAAAAGTAGCGTCAAATGTGAATCCATTGACGTGATTAAGGCAAAGCTGTTAAACGCCCAACAAATAGGCAAAACAGAAGCTCAATATACAGCTGAAATCGATGACTTGCGTAAGCAACTCGTGGCAGCTAATATTGACGACCCGAATAATGCAATATCTGCAATGAACAAAAATTGTGAATATGAAAAATTTCGCATAATAATAGAAGCTGGAAACTTCAACACATTTAATGATGTAATGATTTAATACATTCATTGCAGCACTATGCCAGCACAGTATTATATCAGCGAGGCAGACATAATAGAGGCAATGACTATCGCAATTACCAAAGAGGTATAGGCAATGGCCGCGGTAATCATAACGCAAACTATACTAACAATAATGCCCGTGGTAATACCCGAGGAAGAAATAATTTCAACCGAGGGTAACAACCAAAACAATAACAATGTCAACTATAATAGCAATAATTATGTTCGACTTACTCAGACTAACTCGGAAAACCAACAAAACTCTTAAGATGTTCACCAAGAAACACCAAAGTACACACAGTCAATCTAAACCTCAGTATCTTCATTAATATAAATAACGAAAAAATAGGCAAAGCATTAACCCTATTGCTAGATACTGGTGCATACAAGTTAACAACTAAACATATAAGATACATTCTCACAGTCATACATTGTTATTTCTAAGTACGCAACACACAATCATAAGTATTTGGTTGCCCTCAGCAACAAATACAACAACATTTTTTTTGCCCTCAGCAACAAAGTAGTACTCTTGTAAACAATGCTGACCCGCTGCCAAGAGTTCTGCGCACAGCAACTGAAAACGGACACCCGTGCTGCTTGCGCAAGAATGCTGAGTCGGCATGCCGACTCTAGCGTATGGCGTGATGCATTGGCTTCACAGGGCAAACTTAGGCTTGAACATTTCGGTAGCCTTCAGTCTCAATCTAGATCGCAACATTATAAGACGAGTGAATGATTAAACTCCGGCATTGCCGTCAATAAACATTATTTGAGTTATCAATCATAGTTGACCACGTCCAAGACGGGCAACTGGGAAAGTTCCCACAACCTAATCACATCGTTCCAATAGTCACCTGTTGGATTCATCACCACCTCACAAGGAGAAGAATCACCTGTTGATTTCATCATCACCTCACAAGGAGAAGAATCACCTGTTGATTTCATCACCACCTCACAAAGAAAAGAAGTCACCACCGTCCGACCAACCACACATCGTCGCCAGGCAACGAAGTTACGACGGAAGACTTAATTTACATATCACTATTAAAAGAACATGTTGATACATTTAAAAACATTAATTCAAACATATCAACTCAAATATCTGGAATCGGTGAAGGTTCAGTTATTTCTAAAGATTTAGCAATAGTAGAATTATCTACCGAAAAATATTTCATTCCACACGACTTCTTTAAAAAGACTTCTTTAAAAAGTATAATTGCCAATTAGATTTCACACAAACATGTGATTCTCTTATACTTCGGCCAAATAATTTAAATTATACAATAAAACAACCAATAACTCACACTTGTGATAATATGCCACAATACTTCCAGCTCGTTCTGAAATAGTCCGTCAAATCAATATTGTTTCGCCAGAAAACAATATTTTCATTCCAAATCAAGAAATTGATTAAGGAATATTAATTGAAAATACTATTTCCAAAAATCAATAAGCATTTGTCCGAATTTTAAGCATCTAGTATTTTGAGTGAGTAGAGAGTGAGTGTTATGGTTCATAAACGCGGTGGCTTAAAAAATAAAATAAATAAAAGAATAGCGCATCTAAGGTGGCTGCTATACACAAAAACGTCAACACCTGCATGGTCGACAGCTCGGAAGTTACAAACTGAGCTCGACTATCTGCAAAATGAAATTAAGCAGAGAAAACCAAACAACACTACCCACTCAAATATAAAAGCTATAATAAACCAAACAACTAATAAAGTTACACCCATTGCCGCAACCAGCCTGCCAAAAGTAAAACGAATGTGCCCACAGGATTGCGAAGGCCCGCTCGAAAGCCCCTTCTGCGAATATACCTGTGCAAAGGCCAGCACCAGAACCGCCAGCGCAACTAGCTGTGCCATCGGGATAAGTGCGAGAGGCACACCGCCACTTGCGCCTACGAGGGAGCATCAGCGTGCAACGGATGAACAACAGATGCAGTTATATCCTTAATTACTTTTAATTATAAAATAAAAATTTTTGTAAAATTGAGCGGCAACACCTCCGCTCGATTAGCAGCATAGCCCATATAGCTATGCGAAACGCCAGGTAGTATTTTGTATTATTAACAATATTAAAACTTTGAAACTAAAAACATTGGCATTTGAAACTAAAAACATTTAATGAATTTAAAAACATTATATGAATATATGAAAAACATTATGTGGCAAAACATTATATTATATTATATATAAATATATGTAAGAAATTTTAATTAAAATGGGTTCGAACGGTTCCAAGGTTGAAAAATCAGCCGCAAATGTTATAAATAATGTAAAAGTAATTGACCATAAAGAAAATTTAGGAAATATTACTATTTTGCTAATTATAATTACTACAGTATCTCTTGTATCACTAGCATTGAAGGTGTATGCAATGCATACAATGAAAAAGCAGACGGACTAGATAAGGTCTAAATCTAAAAAAAAAATATGGAATGGAGTATATTAGTGAAAAATATCAATGACTTCAAAGACCAATTTGACAAGTCATATAAGTGCATCAATAAAGGCATGCCTATAAAGGTAGAAACACTAATATACCATGTACAAATATTGATAAAACAATATAGTACATGCAGTAAATTCCATTAAAGATAAACTAACACAAGAACATGCCCAACAATTCCTTAAAGTCATACAATCTCTAAATACAAGATTGAAAAACATTGGCATTAGACAGAATATCATACTAAATGTTGCAGAAGATTTATTTTTACCAGCAAAGTTTGAACCAAACCAGCTGCAAGATCTGAATGAGTCGAAGCCAATTACCGATATAAATATCGATATCGACATTGACACACTGGACGATACAGAATCCAACATGTCAGACCAGGTAGCCTTAGATAGGGAATATGTAAGACAAATTTCATCTACAGTCCCTGAATTGACGGTAAAAAACTGTCATTAAATCGTTTTTTAACAACAAAATATTTCTCATGCTTAGATTTAATGTTCGGTTTTCACCAAATAGAATTAGAAGAAAATTCTAGATATATAACGTATTTTTCAACGACCAATGGCTCCTATCGTTTTAAACTATTACTATATGGTCTAAAAATAGCGCCTAATTCTTTTCAAAGAATGATGACCACCGCTTTTTCCGGATCAGAACCTTCACAAGCTTTCTTGTACATGGACGACTTAATCGTCATCGGTTGTTCCGAAAACCACATGAAACTTAGCAAACGTTTTACTTGTGTAGGCAACACAACCTTAAATTACTTCCAGAAAAATGTTCATTTTTCATGCACGAAGTGACTTTTCTAGGTCATAAGGTTACTGATCAAGGTATTTTGCCAGATGACAAAAAATATGATGTAATTGAAAAATATCCAGTCCCTACGGACGCTGATAGCGCTAGAAGATTCACAGACGTTTTATAAAAAACTTTGCAGATTATTTACGTCACATAACAAGATTATGTAAAATGACTGTAAAGTTTGAGTGGTCCGATAAATGCCAAAAAGCTTTCGAATATTTAAAAAATACTCTTATGAAGCCAACTTTACTAAAATACCCAGATTTTAGAAAAGAATTTTGAATCATAACAGATGCCAGTAAACTAGCCTGCGGAACAGTTTTGATTCAACGTATGGAGATAAACAATTGCTCGTAGCATATGCTTCTCGTTCATTTACAAAAGGAGAAAGCAATAAAAGTACAACCGAACAAGAGTTGGCAGCAATTCACTGCGCAATAACGCATTTACGACAATACATATATGGTCAGCATTTCACAATTAAAACAGACCATAGGCCATTGATATATCTATTTTCAATGGTAAATCCAAGTTCAAAATTAACGAGAATGACACTATATTTAGAAGAGTACGAGTTCACTGTAGAATACCTTAAGGGAAAAGATAATATTCTTGCAGATGCTTTATCAAGAATAACCATCAAATAATTAAAAAGTACTAATGCAAATGTCTTGTCAATAATGGAAAATTCGAATTTCTTAGACTCCCCTTCGGGCTACGCAACGCACCAGCTATTTTTCAAAGAACTTTGAATGACATATTAAGAGAACACATAGGTAAACGATGCTATGTTTATATAGACGACATCGTAATATTCGGAAAAACAAAGAAGAATATTTTAACAATTTACGATTAGTTTTCGAGACGGGAGGAGTTAATACCAGACATTCAAAACAACAACACTTGGCTAACCAGCTTACCAACATTTGGTTTCTTGCACGTGGCCATTCAACGTGCTGAGCAAAGCTGAAGACAGGTGTCGCGTATGCAACTTTAGGTGCATAGGAGGTCAACGCGTTCATGGGACAGCCAACCGTGGATTCGCTTATTTGGCATATCTTCCGCACATGCCAATGATTGTGGAATCAGCGGAACCAATAGAGTTCGTTGATTCCCAAGAAATGCGAACCCCTGCGATGTGCAGAATGGGGACATTTCAACATATGCAACAACACCAAGCTGGGGACGCCGACGCCGACAGCGACGCTCCATCGTTGGACTGAGGTTTCATTAGGGATTAATTAAGTGTAGCATGAGCAACGTATATAAGTTTACAGAGGCCAACGACACCATCTCCAGATGCTGATATAGCACTGGGCCGGATGTTCTTACGAGTTAACATGGGTCAGCAAATGCAATATAACACCAGCCACAGATGCTGAGATAACTCTGGGCCGGATGTTCCTGCACTTCGGCAGTACGGCGTATCGGTCTAGTGTTTTATAAACAATAATTAATTAATTAATTTTGTGTTTCCAAAATAATCAAATAATCAAAATAAAGTCTATAACGAAAATCCGCGAGAACTTATTATTTAAATATTAATTGGCGAACAACGTTTATCGGACCATTTTCTTCTATAATTATTTTGGGTGCTGTGCAGTGTAAAGAATTAGTCTACCAGTACAAGACATTTCGCGCTGTGTAAAAGCAATACCCAACCTACCACTGCAAACAATAAAGATGTGCCTGACCTACATCAATTAACGTCAGCGGCACAAGCCCAATAAAAAGTCATTTGATACACCGAAGCCGCTGGAGCTCTTTGGGCAGCGACTTGTCAGCGAAGTAAACCAACACCCATAGACTTCGGCGAGGGATCATAAAAAAGCTTTCGCAACTGCAGCGGGAAGCAGTAGACGTAGAGCATACAACCATTCTGGGATCAAATAAAATGTAAGTTTGCCAACATTTGGCACAAACTTTTTTCAATCTGTGTGATTTATTTAAAATAAAATCAAAAAATACATAAGTGAGAAATATTTAAAATTGCAGTAATTGTGTTCTTAACTTACATTGAGTAACACAACTTGCGTCCATCAGCAATTTTCATTAAACTCTCCTCTGTCAGCATTCATTTAATTTACTATTGTTGGTTTGCCCTTGAAATTGTGTTGTTATTATTGACAGTATAGTCCATGAACAGCTCGTTTCTCAGGTACAGAGACCGCTCTGCGAGGGGATCTGAGTCAGACGACTCCACCACCTTAGATAAGGAAGCCGTCCCGCAAAAAATCTTTGACAACAGGTGTAAAATAGGAATGGAGCCTGAGTAGCTTAGGGCTTTGGTGCAGGCCGCAGTGGCCTCCGCCTTAGAAGCACAGAGCGCAGTATTGAAGCAAATAGATGCAGAACTGAGGGCTTCTTTAAACGCTCAAATACAAGAATTGGCAGGCAGAATATCTGCCAGTAGTATAGAAACACCGCCGGTCCAAGCATTTGAGCCGGTGGAAATCAGAAACGACGTCCAATGTAATGAACCATTGGACGCCGTTAAATGCTAACCAGAATTTACGGCGGTGCCAGAGACGTACGCCTCTTGGAGACAAGCTGCGATAGCGGTATATAAAATGTACAAGCCATACGACGGCAGCTCACGCCACTACCAGGCGGTCATTATTATTAAGACCAAATTAGAAGGGCACCTGACGGCGTTTTGGGTCAGTTGGCACAGTAATGAATTTTGATGCCATAATAAACCGTCTCAATTTCACATAGAGGGATACGAGAGGCATTCACGTAATAGAGCAAGAGATGAGCACCCTAAGACAGGGCTCATTAACAATTTTACAATACTATGACGAGGTTGAGAAAAGGCTTACTCTTCTTACCAATAAGGTCAACATGTCCTACGAACCAAGCATGGCACAAGGGCTCTGTACGAAGTTCAGAGATGATGCGTTGCGTGTTTTTCTCTGAGGCCTAAAGCGAAGCCTGACGGATGTCAAGGCAAGGTCTAAGGACTTACCGACGGCCCTAGCTCTAGCGCAAGAGGTTGAGGCAAACCATGAGAGGCAAGAAGATAGGGAACAAAAAGTGACCCCGAGGCCACAGGTCCGTCAGCAAGATAGGGGTCAACAGCAGGGGGATCCGCAACCCAGCGGCTCCAAAAATCCTCACTTCACTAAACAACAGAAACAGCAACAAAGTCAATTTGAGCAACAGAGTGGCAGGTGGAACAAAGGTGGCGGGTCACGGGAACAAATGGACGTCGATCCATCTGTGTCAAAAATTCTACAACCATCGCAAACACCAGCCTACGTTAACTTTAGCGCTCCTCAAGCCTACAAAAGAACGGCCACGTCTGGGCGATTAAGCGGATTAAGCGGAAGATTCAGGTTCGTATTCTAGCTCTGCAGCAGCAGCAGAACAGCAAATTGCTGACGATAATGGTAGCGGGACCTCTCAATTTTTTAGGGGAAGCTCCCTGCTGCCCTACATCAGTAGGAGAGTAGCAGGGATCCAGATGAGATTTGTCATCGACACGGACGCTTCCAAGAATTATATCAGGCCACATAAAAACCTAAGGGTGTGTGCCCGGTAAATTCTTTCTTCTCTACCCATTCTATACACGGCACCACGAAGATCACTCATGAGTGACTTATATCTTTGTTCGGCAAAACTGCCACATTTTTCTTACTCCCAGACCTGTCCACATTTGATGGAATTGTGGGGCTCAACTTGCTCAGTCAAGCAGGAGTGTCGCTTTGTCTTTCCTTTTGGCCAACTCAAATGTGGCGCAGAAACTGAACAAATCGAATTCCACAGGTGCGCGGAAGTTAACTTTACCAATGTTGACTGCTGTAAAAGATCCATTCCTAAAAATGCTACAAAGCAAACATAAGGCCTTCGCGGATCCGGAAGAAGCACTTCCCTATAACACATCAGTGGTGGCCACTATCAGGACTACTGATGAACGACAAGTTTATGTCCGACTGTACCCCTATCCCATGGGAGCAGCGGAATCGTTAATAACGAGATCTAAAGCCTTCTGAAGAACGGTATCATTAAAAAATCTGTTACCCCCTACAACAACCTCATTTGGGTGGTGTAGAAGAAGGGGACGGACGAGTTTGGTAACAAGAATATGCGCCTCGTAATGGATTTCGAAAAACTTAACGAGAAAACCATCGCAGACAGATACCCTATGCCTAACAGTCCAATGATTTTGGGGAATCTTAGCAAAGCTAAATAATTTTCGACATTGGACCTAAAATCCGGCCATCACCAGATCACGCTAGCAGAGCGTGACCGTGAAAAAACAGCCTTTGCAGTTAACGAATTTTGCCGACTTCCCTTTGGGTTGAAGAATGCGGCAGCATCTTCCAAAGAACTGTTGACGACGTACTGCGTGAGCAAATTGGCAAATCTTGCTATGTCTATGTTGGCGATGTCATCGTCTTCTCAAAAGACGAAAATTCTCATGTCCAACATGTAGAGTGGATGAAAAAAGCGTACCGGAACCAAAGAATATATTCAAGATGAAATCATTTTTAGGACTGGCCAGTTATAATAGGTGTTTCATCAAAGATTCTGCCTCAATAAAAAAACCCATTTCTGATCTCTTAAGGGTGAGAATGGGTCAGTAAGCAACCATAGATCGCGAAACATCTCGGTAGAGTTCTCTGAGCTTCAGCGTCACGCATTCAAAAGCTACGTAACATTTTGTCATCAGAAAACGCCATGCTCAGATACCCGGACTTTAAGATGCGCTATTGCGACAACAGTTCATCGCTCTTGACTAGCAAGAGCTTGTCAGGGGACAAGAGTGAAGTAGAGTTACTGATCGCACAGCCCTTCTAGATGAACTCCTTGACTTGATTAATCCAAATGCAGTTAATGCCCTTTATTGCAACCTGCACACACTGGCACAGGTGCAGGATGGCTTAGTTCGCATGTTCCAGGCCCAAACTCCTAGCACTACAAAAACCGAGTTGCAGATGTCGTCAACGTTGATGAGAGAAGAGAAATTCTCGTGCCGAACATAATAGAGCGCACAGAGCAGCTCACTTTTTCTTGAGCTGCAAGTGTTATCAGAATACTATTTCCCTAAAATGGCGAAGTTGGCTAAGGAAAGTGCGGAATGCTGTATAATCTGCTCGGCAGCCAAATATGATAGGCACTCGAAAAGACACGAGCTCGGAGAAACTCCGATCCCGGAGACTCCTGGGAAATTTCTACACATTGATATTTTTTTCCACGGAACAAACAATTTTTTTTGACCTGTGTTGATAAATTCTCTAAATTTGCAGTCGTACAACCAATTCAGTCGCGCACTATCGGGCTGAAAAGCTCCATTACTGCAGCTCATGAATTTCTTTCCACGAGCCAGAACATTTATTGCGACAACAAGCCTTCGATGAATTCTCAACTATAAAGACATTGTTGTTAAATAACTACGGAGTCAATACTGTTAATGCGCCGCGATACATCGCACCTCAATGGCCAAGTCGAGCGCTTCCATCGCACTCTAGCGAGCTTGCACGTTGCCTCAAGCTGGAGGGAAACATCAGTGACTCAGTCGAAGTCATAATGCTAGCCACGATTTGAGTATAAGAAGACAATACATTCGGTCATCAACAAGAGACCTGGTCTTCCGCAGGTTCGGGTTTCTGCTGTTTCTATTTTTGGCAAGTGCGGGCCAGCGCGTGTGACTAATTACTCACAAGTATATTTCCATTGTTGACGGCCAAGTTCTGGTCTGGGAGGAATTCAATTTTCGAAACAATTGAGCTATGTAAAATGTTCCGCAGTCACACATGAGAAAGCTTCTAAGCGTAGATGCGTCCCACCTCAGAGATCTGTTAGAAGCTCTTGGCGCGCACCACAGGGTGGCAAGAAGTTTAGATTTATTGGGCACAGCCCTTAAAGTAGTTGCGGGAACACCTGACGCCAGTGACTTCGAGAAGATCAAATTCACTGAATTACAGTTGGTGAACTCAGGAACAAATCAATCAACTCACTACTAGTGTCAACACATTACTAAAAGCTGCAAAAAAGAATCAGATAGATTGCGGGCACTTATACGAAAACTCTTTTAGCTCGGAACAGAATGTTGCTGATGGAAATGCAGAATTTGATGCTTGCTGTTACCCTTGCAAAAATTAATATCATAAGCCCAAATAAATTGGATCACGCAGATTTGAAATCTGTTTGGATCAATGAACACAGGTACTTCAATAGCTGACCTTACGTCCGTTGCGTCCGTGAAAGTATTACAATCTATTAATGCCCTTCACTTTATCATTAAGTTACCGAAAATCAAAATGGCTTGCAGAAGGTGATGCTGTATCCCAGTTGCATGAGAATGCTCTGCTACAAATCGACGACAACATTATAACTGAGTGCGGAGATCAAGTGCTTGCCCTTAAGAATTGCGCTTCCACGCCGGGAGGAAATTTTTGTCAACTTTCACCGACCAGAGCTGCATGCTGGTGGCTTGGCAAACTGCCAAATGCAGCCGAGTCACTTAGACCCGACACGGGTCGATGACGGAATTCTGATCATCAATAACCGGCCTGCTAAAGTTTGCACTGACAACGGTACTGAGACTTGATCTGATCAACGAAACGAAGAACTTGAATCGCAACAACGTCCACAGTAAGTTCCCCGGTATCGCGGAATTTCCCCTTCTGAACGTCACCGGCCACCAAGACGTGCTGAGTCTCCCTTACCTTCATCGCTTAAATGAACATTACCTGGAGATCATCAAGGAAAACAAGGACGAAATTGGAAGCGTCGACAGCGTGGTTATAGCCTTCTTGTTGGGTGTGTATTGCATCATAATTTGCATCGGAGTCACCTACCGTCGGTTCACCAAAAACATGACTTCGGCCAAGGAGATTAAGAAGGTGTCCGTAGCGTAGGTGGTAGCGGCCGAGGGCGGCCTTTACTTAAAAGGGGAGCAGTTAACAGAGGCCAACGACACCAGCTCGATGCTGATATAGCACTAGGCCGGATGTTCTTACGAGTTAACAGGGTCAGCAAAATGCAATATAACACCAGCCACAGATGCTGACATAGTTCTGGGCCGGATGTTCTTACAAGACGGCAGCGCACGAGTTGCGCCCCTGACGTCATTACCCCATTCACACCAATATAAAGTCGAGTTCAAACCAGTTGAGCTTGCAAGCCTTGTATCCGGTGGAGTGAAATCCAATTTAATGTAAACACAATTCAAATCTTAAAGATCGAAGTGTTATAAAATATTTTGACACATAAATACGACGCAACTTCTTTTGAAATAGATTCCATCATCCAGCTTCACTGATGGTGACCACTTTATGTAAACAATTCCTAATCGATCAGCCCACAGCCTCGCAGCACTTCTGCTAAAAGCTATATTGTAAACAAATAACCATAAGTGGCTATGTCGCTCCGATGCATTAATGTAAACATAAAACAAAGCCTCAGTTGCTCTCTGCAGCTTCTCTGCTTGGCGCTCTATAAACAATAGTCCCAAATCGCCAACTGAGCCTTTGCACTCTTTTGTCTTAGAATTATAATCCAGTTATAAGAAAACCACAGATCTAACCAGTACGAATAAACGCAAGTTAAAAGTTAAATTCGAGTGTTGTATTATTTCTTGGTATACATCTCAAACTTATATAATTGGCGCCGTGTGAACAATAATAAAGTGTTTGACCAGAAAAATTTTAGCATCACTTATAACAAATAAAACAATATGGAAAATCAAACGGGATATAACAACAATGCAGCAATGCATTCAAGCATTAACATCAGCAACAGCAGCAGAACAATACCAATCCAATAACGAAACAACGAAACAGCATTGAACGAGAAACCAGATGTGTTCACTGGAGAAGAGCGTACTTACATGGCTTTATTGCATCGGTATGGAAACAGTGCCCAGACATTCAGCGTCATATCCAACACCAAAATTCAAGATCAGCAAGACACAATTTTAAACATTAACTCACCAGAAGATTGGGATACATGCAAGATCAGACTAAGACATCATTACCGCCCCAGAACAGACCAGATGGGCTTCACCAGAAAAATTAATAATTTAAGGGTAATTACCATTCGAGATTTAGATTATAAGGTTCGTTAGATTGTTTAAGAAATTATAGATTTTTCAGTATTTGAAAATAATAATAGACTGGTGGACATATTAAGTGGCTTGTTAATACAACGAGTCAAGGAATTAGCATCCGGCCCTATGGCAATTTCATAAATGATCAAAAACAACATTATCTGACGTAAGACAAGAAATTGCAAAATTTATCGGACTAAATTATGGAAGTTTAAATCAAACACTATTACTTAAACGAAACACTGACAACAACTATTCTAACCAAGGACAGAATCAAAATCAAAATATTCAAATCAAAATGATCAAAACCAGAACTCTGGACGTAACAACAAAAATAACAGACGAACCAATAATAATAACTCGAACAATAAGAATCAGAATTATGAACAAAATCAGGGAAATCAAAGCCAAAATGTAAGAAATAATTAAAATTATAATCAAAATTACAATGAAAACTATAACTATAATCAAAATCAGAATTACAGCCAAAATCGACAAAGTCAGAATACTAGACAGCAGCAAAATTATAACCAAAACCAAAATTTTCAACAAAATAATCAGCAAGCACCAATAGAAGCAATGAGTGTTGACAACCTAAATAAGGAAAATCCAGAAAGTTCAAGCATTGTAGATGAACCAACATTTTTTAAACAATTAGCCTCGGATGAAAATAAAATTTTTATTAAGGGACTATTGAGGGAAACATATATAATCCTAATTGACACGGGATCAACTATTAGTATTCTTAACAGATGTGTGCATACATCTAATATACAATAATTGAAAAAATCTAAATTATTCATACAATAAACTGTGAACTAAAAACTAATAATTATTTAGTAAAAACTAAAGTACCAAGTGAGTTTAAATATGCAGAAAATGCACGATCAATATGGGTAGCATTGCCCCTAGAAAAATCTTATGATTTTCTATTGGGTATGGATTTTATCCAAGAAATATTGAAAGTATTGATTTTTAAAAACAAGATAATTAAACGTTTTAATGGGTTTGAAATTCCATTCCTATCGAAACAACCAATTGATGTTTGTGTTATGAAAATAAGTGAAATTGAAGACCTCAATGTAGATGAATTAAACAAAGAAGAAACTGAAATCGTTAAACGTTTAATAAATACAGAAATTATACTTTAAAGATAAGATATATTGACTTATACAAATACAGTAGTTCACAGTATTAGAACAACTACAGATCAATTAATTTACTCAAAAATTTATAGATATTTCCCAAATATGAAGAAGTTCGGAAACAAATTATTGACATGGAAAAGAAGTGGTATAATCAGGAAAGATAAAAGCAGATACAGTTCTCCTATTGGTGTGATCCTAAAAAAATTGATCAATCAGGAGTACAAAAATTTCGAATATATAAATCAGCTTACCGTTCCTGATAAGTATCCATTACCTATCATGGACGCAATATTAGACAAGTTGGGGAAATCTCAGTATTTCAGCACTTTAGATTTAGCAAAAAGATATCATCAGATTTTAATGGATGAACAAGACATAGAAAAGTCAGCTTTCGTTACACCAATGGGCTTAAACGAGTATGTAAGAATGCCTTTTGAATTAAAAAATGCACCAGCAACGTTTCAAAGATTAATGAACGAATCATTATAAGAGAAAACTATGAAGAACAACAAGAAGGACCAACAACAAATTATAAGCGAGTCAGACACAAGGACGAACCCTACTTCAGATTTACCAAATTACAAATGTTCACCCATGTAATATAAAAAGGCCATTACAGCTTGAAACTAACCCAAAAGCAAATAGCAATGCACAGTAAAATATATACTATATACTATATATACTATAACTATACTATAACAACATTGACTTTGATAGACGCAAGATTGCATATTATGCCAATTCAGGAAAACGCATCCTGCGTTTTTGTTTCAGTGCATATATCCAACAGTGCAAATATATTCAACATTGAAACAATTATTATTTTACATATTATAAACATTGATGAAATCACTAATATAATAAAGTTGAAAACAATATCAAACATATACATATCGCAGATAAAAAATACTATTAGATGAAATAGATACAATAAAAGCAAAA
>NW_020824825.1:0-68549 GCF_003285875.2 Drosophila novamexicana | reverse complement strand
TCAAGTGCAACCCTAAATGATTTGCTACTAGCTGGTCCATCCATTCAGCCAAAAATCTTCAGCACACAGGTTATATTCGACTTTTCAAGATTGCAGTCTGCGGTGACATCTGCAAGATGTATCGTTGCGTACGCATAACACCTTCAGACCAGTTCCTGCAATGCACCTAATGGCGGGAAAATCCACATGACCGGATTAAAACATACTCTCTGGATACGGTTACATACGAAACTAAGCCTGCTGCGTTTCAAGCCATCCGCACGATGCAATAGCTTACCTACGACGAGGAGCGCAATTTCCCACTGGCTGCCAAGATCCTCCGCCGTGACTTCTATGTCGACGATTTGATCTCTGGAGGTGATTCCATCGAGGAAGCCAGTCAAATTTGACATCAAGTAAAGCAGCTGTTGGCAAAAGGCCACTTTCCAATACGGAAATGGTGTTCGAACGAGCCTGTGGCTCTCGAGAGTGAATCGAAGTCCGATAGGGAAAAACTGATGGAGTTCCACGACGGCACCAGCATTGCTAAAGATCTGGGCCTAGCCTGGGACCCCAGCTCTGACAAACATTTTGTCAACAATAGCCAGATTCTACGATCCGTTGGGAATCATCTCACCCATCATCACCAAACTGAAGATTTTTCTTCAAGCACTTTGAAAGGAAAATGTCAACTGGGGCGAAAGCCTTCCGCAATCATTGCATTCAGTTTGGGCTCAGCTCACTTCGCAACTCTCATTTGTTCGTAGTCTGAAATTTCCACGATTTGCTATGACACCGCTATCAAATTATGAAAAACATGGCTTTACGTCGCAAGCATGGCTGCATATGGCGCTTGTGTCTACATAAAATCCGAGTTGCAAGGTGTTGTCGCATCACATCTGCTGTGTTCCAAATCTAGAGTGGTACCCTTCAAAACGCTAACAATCCCGAAACTTGAACTTTCAGCAACGCTCATACTTTCGGAGCTAATCTACAACGTCGCTGCAGATATTCAGTTCAAATGCAATTATCATTGTTGAACTGACTCAACTATAGCACTGCCATGGATACGAGAAACGCCTTCTAATTTTTATGTTTTCGTTTCTAACAGGATATCACAAATCCAGGAACGCACTAAAGGCATGGCCTGGCATCATGTGCCGTCCCAGCAGAACCCTGTTGACATCTTATCACTTGGATGCACACCGCTGGAACTCATAGAATCGCAGCCTTGACACAATGGTCCGACATTCCTGCACTCCAGACGCTCAGAATGGCCTGAAGACAGTGCTTATTAACTTGACCTTCCAAAGGATTTGACCGCATCGTAAGAATTTAAAAATTAATTTGGAAAGCTCCAGCGTATTTTCGCATATATTTTTCGATTTATTACGAACATTAAAACGAACTCACCTCGGTCCAAAGACAGTGAGTCAGCCACATGATTCTCTTTGCCAGGCTTATAGAAAAGTTTTTCCCCTGTCTCTTCAATGCGAGCCTTCCAGCGCTTGATTTCGGCGGTGGGGATGCCGAGAACGTAAGCGGCTTGTGGTCTATAAAAATGTTGCTACTAGGATTTTCCTGGACCTGTATTTACTAACAGACTTGTTTTTTCCCATTAAAATGTCGGATATAGGTTTTTGCGATTGCCGCAAAATCCTTGATAGAGCAACGGTTGCTTGCTAATCCGATGAAACACCTCACACCAAATACCGTACTATTGAATGGCTTCAAACTTTTCAGGTTCGATTTTGCGCCGTTCTTTATAGTGATAAAGCCGAGGTACTCAAACCTTTCTTATAAAATTGTGACTTTTTCGTATGCCACACGCATATTTGGGTCTAAAATGCTATTTAAAACCCAGTCGACTTGTCTGACATGATCCGACTATTTTTCCGAAAATACGATGACGTCGTCGACGTAAACATAGCACGATTTTCCAATCTGCTCGCGCAGAACAGACGTTCATCTGTGGTTCTTTGAAAAATGCCCGCTGCATTCTTCAAACCAAAGGGGAGTCCACAAAGTTCGTACTTTCAATCGTTAATCGACCTTGATCTTCCAGAATATTCTGGCGATAGCCTGATTCAAGTCGAGCGTCGTAAAGTATTTGTCCCTTACCCAGTTTAGCCAATATTTTGGTGATGCTTGGCATCGGGTATTTGTCGGCGATTGTTGTGAGGTTGAGCTTCGTAAAATCTATCACTAGAAGTTTATTTCTGCTACCCACAACGGATTGTTGTTCGAAGATTTGGACTTTCTGATTATGCCGTTTTTGAGAAGGTCTATGACCTCTGTAAGCGGCATGTGCGGCATGCCTCCATGCCCCATATGTCTCCTGAGCACCATGGAACTCAGGCAAGCATTTGACCTCGTCAACGGGCTCATCACATAATACCCCATCGATAATTTCGACATATAAACCGTGGTGTGTGCTCTTTAGCCTGAAAAAAACATCTGAAATTTGTTTATCTAGGTGCTGCCTTAAGCTAGATTCTCTTCTACTAAATTCTTGCGCTTGCGCTGCGAGTGCGCTCTGAGGAGGAGGCAATAATCGCAACTGTTCTGGATCCATAAACTGAATTTGTTTTCAATTAATGGCAGACGAGACAGCGCACTCAGACACTTGCGAGGTATCAAAAAACACTATTGTCACTGTCGTAGTGTAGTTGTCCGTTCTCGTTGGAATCGCTGTCACTATTCTAGTATTATAATTTTTCGTGTGAAATGTGTAAACGCATAAAAGGAGAAATCTCCGACCCCATAATGTATATATTCTTATGAAACTTTGCAGAGGCCAGCTGGAATGATCGGGTTCGAAAAGTAGGTGCTTGTATGAAAAACATTTTAATTATTTAGATATCTTGACCAAACTCGGCATTTATTAGATTTACTATGGCTCCCCACATATATGCAAAATCCTATTAAGATCGGACAACTAAATTATAAGCTGTTCATAGAACGATCGGGGAAAGTTAAGTTGTTGTATGGAATTATTGTTTCATGATATCTTGGCCTAAATCGGCATTTCTAAGTTGTACTATGATCCCCAAATATATGCCAAAATCCTATTAATATCATTATACGCTCCCATGAGAACGATCGGTAGAAAACTAAGGAGTTGTATGGAAAACTCTTTGTTTTTCAAGATATATTAGCTATACTCAGTATTAACTATTTTCCGTGATTCTTAAATACGGGCAAACGCACTATGAGTATTATGAAAAGGTCTGCAAGGGTGTTAAATCTTCGGTGTGCCGAAGAAAAGCCCTTTTTTTCGTTCTTTAATTACAAATTTTTTTAATTATTTATCTAATAATATTAGATAGCAGGGAGGCCTCGCTGCAGTCGCTGAACATTTGTTTTTGTTTTTTCACTACGCAACTGTTGTAGCACCGTTTATTGTTGGCGTCAATTAGTCAATAAGACGATATTTGATATTAAGAATAGTGTCACGACGTCGATGAAGGCGATGCTGACCAACTGGATCGCTGGTTACGAAGATTAGGTTGGAAGAACGACTGGAAATGTAAAGAGGATTAATAGTTGTTTTTGTTAATTTATATTAGAGTCTTACTTTTGTTTATCCATTTATTTGTTGTCAGCTGTTTACGTAGTTCATTTGTTAGTAGTTTCGGCTGTTTGATGTTGTTCGATTTTTTTCTGTTTGTTAGGGACGAAAGTAGCTCGTTGATATCGATTGTACGGACTGCGGGCTAGAGTTGGGACTACCCCTAGAGATCCGATGAGCCAGCCGGCGCGGCCCAATGGAAAAAATCAGTTCTGTAACACTTTTCAACGGTCAAATAAAACGGCCTCGAAGAAGTCACTCCATTTAATGGACTCTTTGCGGGACTTGGCCATCGTTAAATTTTACAAACTGTGTTATTGGTAAATTTTAAAAATTATAATTTAAAGTTACCGCTTGCCTTTCTTACTATATCAGCTGTTATGGTAATATTACTTTTATATTTTTCATAACATCGATACGAAATCCGATAAATCATCGCAAATTATTAGAACAGGCAGAAGGAAACATTTCCGACCGAATAAAAATCTAAACCGAAATCCTATTTTTGAGCAAATCTCGTAGGCTTAAGAGTTAACATCATCGAATTTTACAAGTAGCTTCTGAATAGTAAATATATCAGAAATATCCTTAATTTTATGGCTATTGCCAACCGCTGCCTCCTCCCAATAGCTAGAAATGAAGGTAATAAACCAATTGGAACCAAGAAGGTCGAAACGAAGATCGAAAAATGTTTTCAGGCGGGTTATGACATCGTGGTCATTCACATGCCTCTCAAGATTTCTTTCGAGACACAGTCACAGTCGACAGCGACGCTACCCTATAATTGGTTAAAATGTGACGCGGATCCAAAGCAGCCGAGTTTGCCTCTTATTTTACCCTAAGGTTGTCTAGACATACGAGCACTAACTGACGGAATTTTTGTTATTATTGCCCTAAGGTTGTCTAGACATACCCTTAGGTTGTCTAGACATACGACCACTAAATGACGGAATTTTTCTCACGGCGACGGGACTAAGCCTCGTACAATAACCTAGCATCCTTAGGTTAAAGAGAGGGTAATGCTGAAAAGAAAGCCCTTAATTAATTTTAATTATACTGCTCCCTGCCTTACCTACTCTTATGACTAATACAATATAATTAATAATAGTTATACAATATAATTATGATTATGAACTGTGAATTGGCTGCCTATGTTGTCAAAGACGGCTTTCTATTTATCTTACTTATTCTAGGGCTATTAAACAGAGTCTTCAACGGGATTGCGTTGCGACTACCGACTGGCCTTCTCCGCTCTCTCTTCTTCGACATCAATCGGGTCCTGTTCCTCTCCGTCGCCGTTCATTTCCTGGAAGAAAGGTTTGAGCTTTGAAATATTGGCCACATTCCTTTTCCGTTCGCCTAGCTTCTCAACGTGCACAATGTTGGGGGACAAGAACTTGATAACCCGATAAGGGCCATCTCGGCTCCGCAAGTTGTAGTGCCGAGATGGTCTTTGAACACGTTGTAGATCGCTGTAGACGATATTAAAGATTTTTCTTTGCAGAGTCCACCACACTTGTATTGAGCGCTATCGAAACTCAGTCCCACAAACTCAGTGTTCCTTGATAAACTGCGCTATTATTGTCTTACGGTCATATTGATCCTCTCAGGGGTACACTAGCAACATCGTGTTGCCATGTTTCGACCGCGGAAGAGGCCCCGAATAGGTCTGCGCAGAGAACTGCCTTCGGATCTGCTACGTACCTCTTTAACATGCGACCGGCCGGCTTGAATTATTTGCTCTCTCACATACTTGGCGGCGTCGCGGAACATATCCGGTCTCTGGGCTTATCTTGACACTGTCTTCTTCATGCCTTGCTGTACGCATCGGTCCGTAGCCCTTCCCCACATGGGCAAGAGAAGCCCACCTCTCCCTGAAGAAGCTTAGTTTCTCCCTATTCAGCCGTGTTGTTCTCACGTCTCCCCTATCGCCACGATATCGTCTAGGTAGGCGAACCCATGAGGCACTATCTCCAGCCCTATTGCCGTGTCCAATGCCCGCTGGAAGTCGCACATGGAAAATGAATTCCAAGAGGCATCACCCGTCATTGGAACAAACCTTTCCCTAGCAATACTTTTTTTTTTTAGAAATGTTTATTGTATTGAATGGAAAATAGCAATCATTTTTATTACAACACAGTTTAGTTAGGTGATATTTCGCCAGCCTGTTTGGGTCGTCATGCTCAGAGTGGAGTTTATTCCATCATGGCCCGGTGTTTTATTCCTGGGATGGGGCCGAAAAAGTGGTGACATCTGAAGCGGAGTCTCCAACGCTCGGGTAGTCTCATCGAGCTCTTCTGGGAGGCCAAATCGAAAGGTGTAAACCGTTCCTCCAGGTGGCTGCCGAAGGTATTAGCTTGCTCTTCGTCTGTAAAGCAGTATTTTCCACTGCGGCGAAGAAGGGTAACGATTCACCAGGGTTGGTTGCTTCAGGTTTTTGGTTGCTTACCAAAGCGAGTATCCTGAGTCATGGGTATAGTCCATGCTCTCCAACCTTTTGGAGAAGGATGCGTCTTTGTGCCTGCGAACGGCCTCTTTAAGTTGCCGGTCTGCTCTTCGTCCCTCCGTCTTGACCCACGGACACTGTTGCCGGGCGCATCGGGCCGTGTGCAATCAGCAGTGCAATAGGCAGGCTTCTTGGGCTGAGCTTATCTGCTCGGCCTCAGATTCGTCAGTCTCCATGTCTTTGTCGTTATCGGGGGTGCCAAGAGAACATATCTATTGGAAGCATGTATGTGAACTAGACTAGTGTCAGTCTTGTTCTGTGATCGCTACGAGAACGGTGGGAACCTGCTGTCTATGACTTTGCGCTTATCACTTTTTTTTGGCATGTGACTGTTTCAGGCGAGCCACAGCTGCGGCGGATGAATTGGGGTTGACGTTATCTATTATATGCACTAGGGCGTCAACGGGGTCTCTATTAACACTAGCACCAGCATGCGGGCTGCTGCCGAGGTCTTCGGAGACCATTAAAGAGTAGGAAAGTAAAACTGAAATACTTCTTGCAGAAATCTATCGGCTACCATCGGTTGCTGCCAATGATTCAAATCTAGAGTAGAGATAATAGGGTCTCGCCCGAACCGCTGAAGTGATTGAGTGAAGTGCGCATTGAGTTGCCTCATCAGCTAATCTACCTGTTCGTCAATCACCTTCTGAATGCCCGGATTCTTCGGGCAGTACCCTTGCTTCAATGGCTTAACATCCTTCAGCCGGATATTAGGCTCCGCAATGTGAGAGCCCCCTGCAAACCCTTGAAGAGTGCCTGTTCCGACTACAGGAAATAACGCAGTTCCGGATCCAGAACAGCTGGCCTCACTGCTCTTCAGAATGGTCTTGTCTCCTCCACTTTGAGGACTGCTCCCGATCCCCTGAGCATGCCCCTACTTCCTCCGTCTTTGGCATATTTGCGAAATGCCATGATCAGCGGTCAGCTGTTTCTGCTGCTCTACCCGTAACCGTTTGGGCACCTTATGGTCTCGGTCTGATTCCGAGTGAGACCCTTTCTTCGTTTCCTGCTCTTTCAATTTTCGTTCATGAAGCTGCGAATGACACCGGTGTCGATTATAGTAGACATCGTCCGCCCGCCAGTTTTCACTGTAGCATCAATTTGGCCATCATCCACCTTAAAAAATAATCTAATACCCAGCCGCGTGTGACGTTGTCGATTCGATTCTGGCCTGGGCAATGCCGTTGCAAGTTTTCCACCTCCACTCACCTGCAACAATCCTAACTTATCTTTTCCCGATTCCTGTATACCCAACAGATGCTATAGTCGCACATGTTGAGTGCCAAACAGTAATGGGTTCTTTCGGTTAAGTTTTGTTTGTGTTTGACTATCAACCCAGAAATAAAATAAACGGCCGTGGTTGTTGCCTATTTGGGTTCATAGGGATTAAAGGTCCGCACTTCTTGCTAACGCTCGGTCAACTGCTCGTCGGACTGGTCGGGGTTTTTCCTTTCCTTTATGTACTTTCCATAAATACAAAGCTTAAGTGAGTTCAAAAGAAAATAAACAAAATACATTTAAATAAATCCGTCAAAAACTAGCTCCTAATATGTATACAATTAATGTCTTCCGACCAAACATCCAAATTCAAACTATTTAATTTCGCTTAACTGAGAGAACTAAGCTGTTGGTCGTCTCCACTTCTCTCTACTCTTCCTACCATGACAAGCAAATAGGATGTGGATGCTTGTCCCTATTACAGCTTCTTAAACCATCACTATAAAATTCAAGCGGCTAACATGGGTACTTGCTCTCGAGCATGATGCTAATTAATAGGCTTGAATAGGTATTGATTTATAAGTGTTGTTTTAAACTTAAATGTTGCAAAACAAATTAGTATATGTATAGACACATGTATATGAGCAGCGATCAATGGTGTGGGATTTTCCTCCCGCTTTAACTTATTTAGCCATCTTCGTGGCAAGTTTTACAAAATAAAAACGTATTGATAATAAAAAAAAGCTAAGGAACTCTTGACCGTCCATATCGACAACGTTAAATAAGTGGATCAATTATATGGCAATGGCTTTTAAGCAAGCGAAAGGTTACATCAGACGGTAATACGGACTTAGGCCCTTCTGTCTACTTACTGTCTACAGGTCACACTATACGCGTAGTGCATGAAGCCACCGGCAGTGTTACACAATTAGTAAACGTTTTACCCGCTTAACGCCTTTTACCGGGGCTATGGCAGATGTTGTTCTTCACAAAACCAATGCCGATAGCTACCAGGTAATAAAAAAAAGGGACTCGCAGTATTTGGTCGCTATCCTTGTAAGCGCTGGCTCTCAGGCTTTTGCGACTTGTCTTCCATATATCTGGCGTAATTTGCCGCAAACATATAGTGGTCATTGCTTGCTTTTGTTTCTTGGGCCAAAGCCACGGCAATTGGCAGATTCTGTGGTTGGGCGGGAAACACTGTTTGCTTAAGAGACATTTTAAGGCCAGACACAAAGTATGTAATGCGTCGACTCTCAACTTTGCGTTGAGGATCGCCGTGGCTGCTGTATCATGAGTCATTAAGGATTTATTTATTAACAACATGAGCTTTTTCTCTATTTGCCTTTTCTCTTTGTATTCAACTGCTGCTGAATAACTCGAATAGGGGTTTTGTCCAAGTAAGTAAAATCTAAGCGGGCAATAATTACACTAAAATTTAACACTGTGTTGAAAGATGCTAGTGTTGCGTCTGCAGGCCCCCAAATCTCGTTGCAAATGATGCAGCTGCTTCACAATGTCGAGAGCTTCTGTTATACGGACTTAAATCTGCATATGCTGCAGTTACAGCTTGCCACCATCAAACATAACTTTCTTGGTTGCCGTCAAAATGCACTATGACTTCAGTATGTCTGGTTCGTTACAAATGATCTTCCTAAGATTTTGGCTGGTTCATACACCACTACTCCTGGTGTATGTTTATTTCTTCTTGCATTACTGTCAGTTTTTCTTCAAAATTTCCCTCCTGGTGTTCTAGTATACCATTTACTGCGGCCTGTATTTACTAAATTATATGTTCGTTATTCATGTATACGCCTGACTGTTTCTGTCTTATCGCAAAATGTTCTCTATAACTTGGTAGCCATTCTTCGAATCTAGTACTGTTTTTACTTATATTATTTCTATATATTCGTTTTTGACAAGTACACTGTGCATTTTTTTTCAAATCAAATTAAAGAGTTTTAAATTTAGAAATAATTGCCGATTTAATTTTATGCAATGCAATAAACCTCTCACTTACATGAACACTTTTTATTTCTAAAGGCGAGTCGGTGTGGTGCTACTGAGGTGTGGCAGGGGCTCGTCCTTTTTTTGGTGAAAACTGTAGCTGTAGCAGTCGTTATTATAAATGTCCCCTATTAGTCTTACTCATTCAACATTGTGTGTTGCGATTTCATTTTCAAATATGGGTTCTCACTCGCTCGATTAAAATCCGTTGTTGATAGTAAGCAATACGGCTGGAACATAAATAAACCGTCAAATCAAAAATATCATTTATTTTTTTTTTTTAGCAATAATCGTATGAATCTTTGTTAACTATATTGTATACAAATTATATTGTGGTATGGATCCCAAAAAAATATTTTACTATATTACAAGTACAAGAAGGTAAAAAAAGCACAAAGCAGCGTGAAGTCTTAGAACTAACTCCGCCTTGAGCTGTTACAAAGTTTAATTTGCCTTTGCACCCCTTCACAAGTGCCACTCAATGAAGAAGTGGATACAGTCATAATTTAACTTATTTAGTAAACATTCATTTTTATCAAGGCAGTATAAACATGGTTGGTGCAGAGAGCGCTATCACCAGATGCATAACAATTTGTCCATTAAGCGAAACTCTATATCAAATTAGGTCTTATGCTTATAAGTTTCTTTCGCTTTATGTAGCTTCTAGGATTGTAATAAATGGAAAACATCGCTCTAATGGATACTAGATATTTATATATAGATATTTATTTGTAAATCGAATTGAATTCTCTGTTATTTGCGTTTTACTCTCAAGGCTCGCATACAAAATAGACGCAGACTCTACTACCTTTGCCGTAACAGAAAATAGGTCAACCCATTTTTTTGACCGATTTAAACACTCTATCTATTGTATACTT
This sequence comes from Drosophila novamexicana, assembly GCF_003285875.2. Classification (NCBI taxonomy): domain Eukaryota; kingdom Metazoa; phylum Arthropoda; class Insecta; order Diptera; family Drosophilidae; genus Drosophila; species Drosophila novamexicana. The sequence goes on along the minus strand of NW_020824825.1, from coordinate 58,390 downwards.
AGTGGCAACAGCCAAATGGTATGAGTACCTACCCAACTGTGTCTAATATAAGGACCTACATAGATAACATTAAACCATAGTGCTCAAAAAGCAAGGGATTACAACGCCAAAAAAATAACGGAAAGGAAATAGATATTGCGTGCCCGGTTCATTTAAGAGATAACAAAGAAAGCAAAACAAATTATGATTTATACTAAGTCTAAACTGGTCAGGGACCCTTGGCTCTTTTCATTAATGATATTGTAGATATTGTCTCATGCTTCAATTGATGACATCGATACCTTTCAGTTCTGGCGTACACTGATGTCAATAAGGCCCTAACTCCTATGGGTTTCAGAACTTAATGTATTTCTCTTCCGATCTATTCTTGACTTTTGGTATCTGGTCCCTACAATATTCGATTCATCAAGACCGATTTGAACGTGTGCAGAAAAAATGCTATTTAACTATAATCTTGATGTTCGCTTGCTATCATTCTCTAGAAGACCACAATTCATTAATCTACTCTCTTAAAGTTATTATAGAATTATTCTTGGCTTTCAGGTCAGGGCTAAGTCAAGTCACTGAGTTAGCCAGCTAAATAAATTAATCCTTTATTTTTAAAATTGACCCAAAATTATTTTGAAAGCTCTACATTGCCTTAATTTTACACGGGCGTGTACCTAGTGGAAAGGTAATATCTATAGATTTCAACACAGTACGTTCCACGGGCAAGGCCGGGCAGTATTCGCTAGTAAATATATAAGTGCGGCTTAACAAAAATAAAGATGCATATGTTCAGTCTTGTTATTTACAATGGTCTTTGGTTGTTTATCATATCTATCCTTTGCGCACATATTTATAGAAAATATTTGACTGTTACAAGAATTAAGAATGAATATATATATATATATAAAATAGTGATGTGAACTATTTTCACTTAATAAATTAATACATCAGCGCTATCATTTTTGATTTCTGTAGTTAATTTCATTGGTATTGTATAATTCTTTTCGGCACAGGCGAAGCAGTTTTGAATACAAACAAATTTTGCCAACTGCGTGGCATGGATTGAACCAGTTCAAAATAGCCGATATGTTTTAATAAATAAAGTAGTTCCGCAACAAATTTTTTAATAAATATGATTATATAATACAATTGCCATTCCTTATATTAAAACTTGATATGTACTGAAGCAGGTGTTCTCCACAAATGTTAATGCTAGTTGGTATAATTTTTTGTTTTCATATTGAAATAGTTAAATACCAATATATATGTACATAACACATATATTTATTTAAATAAAGAAAAACATCATATTATTATGAATTAAAAGAGAACACCGCTCTTATTTATTGTGTTCAAGAGTGCCACTTCATTAATAATCGATTTGAATATTCTATCGAAACCCTTCAAAATACAACACTGAGAATGACGCACGAAGAGAACAAAGATGGCGTTCACGACGGTATCACGAACAAAGCCTGGAGAGAATTAAATTTAGAAATGTGAATTAAAAAAAAACGTTAAAACTGTGAAAATATTTTTAAAAAGAGAGTATTACCATGTGTAAATTAAAAAAGTATTACGCCAAATAACCGTTGGCTATTGCTGTGCTTGTTTTGCTTAAACCAAAATATACAGACATACCTATATAAAGTTTGTGTGTTCGTGGTCAAAAGAAATACAAATTGGTTAATTCAGACGGTTCGGTAGTTGAGAGAAAGTGAACAAGAATAGTAACTCACCGACAATAAATCAACGGCAATTAAAATACTTAAATTTAGTTTCAGTAAGTATATAACTTTTGTAACCAAGTCAATAAGTTTCAAAATACTTGAGAGGTTGAAATGCACATATGTAAATACATTCAATTAAATAATTGTAATGCATAATATACAAACAGATATAAAGTGTGTTATCCTTTTATTTATTGTAATAAAAAAACAAAGAGTGTTCCGTTTTAAAATCAATTCTTCGAAATTCTTTATAATAGTAAACTAAATAGAGATCAGTCAGCTACTTAAGTCGAATTTAATTTAAGCATATACTAGTATTTCAGTCATAGCAAACAACAATAGTGCCATGCAAAACATCAACAGTGCGCATGGCATGGTTCTCTTCGTCTACTCTAATGGCCAGCGTAGTTTTCAGCCTAGCCTAGCTCAATAATATTCTGATAAAAAAGAGTAACACTTTGACTGATCTTCGAGCCGTTTCATTTAGTCAGCTGCCAAAATTTGGATGCAGCAAGGACTACCATACAAAATTGCATATTGGTTACGCGCGTTTTGTGAGAAACTCAATTTGTAGCGGTATAACATAAAATATTTGCCAGAAAATTACAACTTTAACATAAAAGTGTTTCGCACAGATTTGTAATCATGATATTCATATAATGATCATATATATTATATATGAATGTACTACCTGGTATATATTGGCCCTACCCATTGCAAAACCATTTGCCGTCCTTGAACCTCACGTTCAAAGGTTTATTTTACCAAGTGAAAATAAAGGAGCAAAAGTTAAATCAATGTTTTCTTTCATTTTAATTCCGTGCGGATACGCTTGAAGCTTAAAAATAACTTTTTGTTGATAGAGTATAACGGGTATACCCGATCAGATGGTAAACAACAAATGTTCATACAACCGTCATGAAAGGTAACTACAGTGCAAATTTCAGCGTCCCAACTCTTACGGTTTTAAGCCCGAGGAAAAATTAGTTCTGCCTTTACTATCTCGAACTCCACTTTAATTAAAAATAGTTGTCCATCGAATAAACAAACATATGAGCCGCATTATCCATCCAAGAGCGGTAGCTTGTCAAATAACAACGATTTTTTAAAATGAGTTTGGGGACGATTCTATGGGTAACAAAAAAAAGTTGCATGCAACAGTTTTTCACTCATTTCCACAGTTTCGGGTGGAATCGTCGAAACACGTATTTGTTTAGTTTCTATGTGTTGCTTTACAAATAAGATTGAAGAAATGGTGGTAAGCTTAATCATTTATACAACCGTTCTCCACCAATTTACCACAGCTTAGATTTATCTCCCAAGAAGGATACATTCTGAATTTACACCTCTGATTTTAAATCCGATCGGATGGTAAACAAAAAACATTCATACAACTGTTTTCCATCAATTTTCTACTGTTGGGGATAGAATTATCAAAATTGCAGAAACACATAGCTCATAAGTTATTATTATTATTAAGTTTGAAGCCAATCGCTAAAACGGGTGAAAACCGATAACACAAACTATTACTTCTTAGTCCAGTGGCTTTCAATCTTAGTTTTAAAAGGAAAATGTTGCTATTCTTAAATTTGTACGGGCCAGTTTTATGTTTTGATCAAATGTAACACATGTAATCATCATTTAAAAATTGAATTGTTTTACGTAGACGCTGTCATTAAGCTAATGCTTTATTTTTCTATTAGGAAATTAAAGATGAGTATTTTTTTAATAATTTATAGAGTCTATTGGGTTTGAACAATGTTCGCCCTGCTGAAATAAAGAGTCTGATGCTTTTTTTTACGGCAAAATTAAAATAATGTATATCGTTTTATTAATTTGAGAAGTTCTTGGGATAAGATCAGTATTATCTACAGGGCGTACTACAAAACATCGCATGAAATTACTATACGATTACGCTTTTTGACTTCGGTTTGAAGGCCAGCTATGTCTTTGCTTTGTCCTTTTCATACACTTACAGAGGGTATTATAATTTTGTCGTGAAATGTGTAATGATAGAAGGAGACATCTCCTCTCTCTCATAAAGTATATATATTCTTGATCAGCATCAACAGCCGAGTCGATAGAGCCATGTCCTTCTGTCCGTCTGTCTGTTTCTATGCGAACTAGTCTCTCAGTTTTAAAGCTATCTTAATGAAATTTTGCAGAAGTCCGTCTTTCTGTTGCACGCAGCACATATGTGAAAACCAGCTGGATCGGACAACTATATAGCTGCTATAGGAACGATCGGTCGAAAATTAAGTTTTTGTATGAAAAAACATTTTGTTTTTCAAGATATCATGACCAAACTCGGCATTTATTAGTTTCACTTTACTCCTCCTATATATGCAAAATCCTATTAAGATCGAACCACTATATCATATAGCTGCCATAGGAACGATCGGTCGAAAATTAAGTTTTTGTATGAAAAAACATTTTGTTTATCAAGATATCTTGACCAAACTCGGCATTTATTAGTTTTACTATGCCTCTCATACATATGCAAAATCCTATTAAGATCGGACCACTATATCATAGAGCTTCCATAGGAACGATCGGTTGAAAATTAAGTTGTTGTATAAAAAAAACATTTTGTTTATCAAGATATTTTGCCCAAACTCGGCATTAACTATTTCCCCTTGCTTCTTAGATACGGACAAAGCACTATAAGCATTATGAAAAAATTGGGTCTGCAAGGGCATTAGATCGTCGGCGTGCCGAAGATAGCCTTTCTTTCTAGTTATAATTTTATTTTTTGACTGTTGGCGAGCTGATTATGTTTATCATTTAAAAGTGTAGCGTTAGAGTATTGCTTTTCTTGTCGTTTCCTCAACGTGCAATACAGGGCGTTAGCTGTTGTTGTTTTTGATGTCTGAGCTACTTGCCTGATTTTTGTAGCGGTGTTCGTTTATTTACTTTTGTTGTTGTTTTTCATTCATCAAAATGTTTCGGCAGTATGCAAAGAATGTTAACCTCGACCGAAGAGCTAGAATCACTAAATTACATGTGTAGCTTCTTGAATAATATATACATATATATATATATATATATATATATATATATATATAGAAGCTACACATGTAATTTAGTGATTCTAGCTCTTAAAACCAAAGATATTTGCTTAAAAACGTGATTTCGATATCAATTCTTATTGAATGCTTGGAAACGGAGCAAGTTATCGATCATCAGAAACAAATTCATACCCCGCGGGCACTAAAAGGACCTACGTTCAAGACTTCAAGTCTCTAGCTCTTATAGGTTCTGAGATCCTTGCTTACATACATACGGAAGCACGCGACATTTATATATATATATATATTTATATATATCTGGTATAACCCGGCCTTGTCTGTGGCAGTTGCGAAAAAAAAAAATAGCACCACCACCACAAGCAATTTTTAAATAGTTCTCACACCCACATTTTTAACATTAAGGAAACTTGAACATGTTTTGAAGGGAAGACTCTTACAAACATGGGAATAAATAGAAAATCATCCTATTGTTTATCGTTTTTAAGTTATTTAAGAAACTTTGCTAAAATTGATCAAATTAGGCAAAAAAAAAAAAAAAAAAAAATAGCATCAGTTTTCAAAAATCGATTTAAAATAAAAAAAAGAGAATAAGTGAGGAACTCGTTAGTTAACAATTTTGAACTATTAATACTAAATCTATATTGATAATTTAATATTTAGTACAGTGTCCTTTATTAGCAATAAAAACAAAAACTGAGTGTTGCCATCGTTTTAGGGGAATTTTGGACGAGGACTCTTTAATTTCTTCCCAAAGTAATCCGATAGTGGTTGGTTTGGAAGCAGCAACTGCCTTCTTGACGTCGAATCACAGATTTTCAATGGGATTCAGGTCAGGCGACTCAGCAGGCCACTACAAAACGTTCCCAGAGTTTGCCCTGAACCATTCCTTTGCTTTCTTGCTGGTGTGTTTGGGCTCATTGTCCTGTTGAAAGGCCTGTACGAGTGGCATTTCGTATTCTGCAAAGAGGAACATAACTGTCTCCATGATATTCACATACACGTGCTGATCCATGATGGTTTTATCTAATGTATTGGACCTACTCCATAGTAGCAAAAGCTACTTAAGCTCTTTTTTTAAGCTCGGTAGCAGAATTGAAGGATCCCTTCGTGTTCTGACGAATCAGTCTCTTGACATGAAGGGGAGTCATAGATCGTTATCGTCCGCGTGTTTCAATATTTTTTTCATAGTTTAAGACGTTTTAAATTATTTTATTGGAGTATCCTACAAATTGACCAACTTCTCTGTAAATTTTTCCGTCCAATATCAATTTTTTGATAGGGTCGCGCTTCTCTGCAGTGCAGTGCGTTCCATGTTCCATTGTAATGATTATTTTTTACTTTTATGATAGAAAAAATGATATCTTAGTCAAAACTAATAATCGATAACTTACTCCGTTTCCAAGCAATAGACAAAAATCGATATCGATATCCTGTTTTTTGGGCAATTTTGGTAAATAATAAGACCTAGAGTCACCAAACTTGACATATAGCTTCTAAAATAGAATATATATATATGCATTTGATGTTGGAAGAAGAGGGTTCAGGGTATCCTCTAGTCAGGAACTCCCGACTAGAACCTCTTACTTGTTTTTCTGTATTTTTAGGGGCTTTTTTCTTAAAATCCCCCCAAAAAAATATAGACAGAAATTTTAAGAACGCTAACACTGTTTTCATTATATTATATAGAGCTTTGAAAATAAGTTTGATGCAAATTGGACAAAACTTTAAATTAAACAAAAAATCCTTGTAATGCACTTTCCACCGAAGGAGTTTAGATTTTGCGAAATATGTGAAATAAGTCTCAAATGATTTTTATGTAGATCCTTGGAAATTATTTAAAGGGCGAAACGCCAACCACAAAATCTTTGAACCCCGTTTCCACCAAGGAGGGATGAATTTTCAAAAAAGTACAAAACACCTTTCAATTGAATTTGAACACATTTCTTTGAAAATGAGTTTCATACAAACATTTTTCGCTAATTACCCACTGTTGTGAGTGGAATTTCCAAAATCACTGAAATACGTATATATTTAGTTCTTATGTAGAGTTCTGAAAATAAATTTTAAACAAATCGGCCAAAACTTAAAACTTCCTGAAAAAATCAAAGAATCGCACTTTTTCCCGAGGATGCTTTCATTCTCCGAAAAATGTGAAAATCGTATTAAATAACTTTGCATATAGATCTTTGGACATAAATTTGAGAGCGAAACGTCAGCCACCAAATCTGTGACCCCCATTTTCATCATGGAGGAAAGCAGCATTTCTAAAAGTGTGAAACACCCCTCAAAAGAATTCAAACAAAGATCTTTGAAAATGAGTTTGAGGTCGATCGGATGGTAAACAAAAAAGTTTCATACAACCGTTTTTTGCGATATTTCCACACTTGCGTGTGGAATTTCCCGGAAACCCAGTCTTAACGTACAATTTGAGCTTCTCAGCTCTTACGGCTTGGTCTGTGCTTTGATCATCAATCAGCCAGTCAGTCGGTCAGGACAAACAGTTTTATATATGAAGATCGAGTATCTTTTAGTTAATAGCTTTCTTAAAGAGAACTGTAACGAGGTTGAAGCCTATTGAGAGTACTATTCTATTTTATTTTAATTTCGAAAATTTATTTGTATTACTGCTTATGCAAACGAGCTTGTAGAGCGGGCTGCATTTGGTATTGGTAAAAGGGGGTTCAGGGTATCCCCTAGTCGGGTACTCCTGACTAGAGCCTCTTGCTTTTTTTTGTAAGTAATATACAAAATGGCCTACAAATGCTATGAGAACATGTTAAACAACGTTTTATTTCGCGAAGCTCAAAGACAAATTAAGACCTACTTGCTTAGTAGTATAAAATATAATAATACTAAATTCAAGAAAGAGAAGACTCCGAACAGAATTGCAGCTGCGGAGTCCATTTCGTCCGTGATAAACTTCGTTACTTGAGTATAATGGCAACCATGGAACACCAGGATTCTAGTTTAATCCTCGAAGGGAAAATAACCAGAATTGTTTCTGTATTGATATTGTGGGGGAAATCGAGCACGAAGGCATTTGTAGTTTACGTGAAACTACTTGGCACATCACTTTATGAAACCTAAAAATGTTCTGGCCTTATTGAAAATGGTCGTAACATGAGACTGAAACTTCAGATTATTATAAAGAATTACACATAGGTCAAAACCTCTAGTACAAGTAGTGTCCACACGTTCAAGCGTTATAGAAAGTCATTAGCTTAGATGAAAACAGGTAAGACTTCGTAGGTTAGCTGGAAGCCAAGAATGAAGGGCAATAAGGTCGGCTTTTAATTGATTTTAGACCTTCTGTAATATCTCTTAATGCCAGGTACACCGTTACATCAGTGGAATACAATATCCAGGTAAAGCCATCAATAAACAAGAGGTGTTCTATTCGGGAGCTCCCGACTAGGGAATACCCTGAACCCTCTTATTCAAACACCAAAGGCAGCTCGAGTTACGCGCTCGTTTGTAGTAGTAGAGATAAATTTAAAAAAATGTTCACTTGGCAGGGCTCGAACTCGCAACTAACCACCGTCTCTACTCAACAGCCACAGCAGCCAAAAAAAGTTTCCTCGACAGGGCTCGAACTCACGACTAACCGCAACACTTGCTATGCCTCTACTCAACAGCCACACCAATATTAAGTATTATTGAGAGAAAACAAACGGATTAAAATAGCAAAATAGCAATACTGTTGGTATATGTAATTCGAAGCAGACGCGCATAAATCTGTGTGTGTACATGTATAGAGAAATTCTTCGAATGTGCACCCAATTCAATTGCACAGTAGCTTAACTTTGGTTTTCTTTAACCGATCTTAATGAAATTTTCTACAGTATATCTTATTGTACTATAGAATATTTGTGTATGCTCAAAAAGTCAACTGCATTAAAATAGTGGCTTGGTGGGCAATATGAGTTGGGTTATTACCTTGGTTTATAGCTTTGTGGTGGAAGCGGGGCGATAGGTGTAAAATGAAAGGTATTTGATATATATATAATAGTCTAGAAGCAACATATCAAGTTTGGTGACTAGCTAATATTAAGATATTTACCCAATTTGCTCAGAAACAAGATGTTGATATAGATTGCTTAGAAACGGAGTAAGCTATCGATTATCGGAATCAAACTCGATCTACGCAGGCACTAGGAGGACCTACATCTAAAATTTCAAGTTTGTAGCTCTTATAGGTTCTAATATCCTTGCGTTCATACATACAGACAGACAGACAGACGGACATGGCTAGATCGACTCGGCTATTGATGCTGATCAAGAATATATATACTTTATGGGGTCGGAGATGCTTCCTTCTGCCTGTTACATACATTTACATTTTGTACAAATACAATATACCCTTTTTACCCATTTTCAGTGGGTTCAGTATATAAAAAGATTAAAGAGTAGAGGGCCGAAATCACAGTATTTGGGAATTACATTAATCAGCTGGATAAATTTATAATATGAGTTTCGCAGGTTAATTGATAAGCCTGGAGCACATACATTGTGTAGTACTAAAAAGTGATTACCTGAAGCGAAAGCCTTACTAAAATCAGTATAAATGACGTCAATCTTGACTCTTTGCTTAAAATCATTGATAGGTTCGTGGTTACAGATATCCCAATGATGGACAGAAGTAACGTAATTCCTCTAATACCAAGTAGCGGGGATAGAACCAATAATTTTAATTGTGTATAACATCATCAAAACTAACAGGAGTTTTCTAATCGTAAGTGCCTGACTACGAGATACATTGAACCATCTTTTACGAACACTAAATCCAGGTCTTAAGCATCGATTGTTTGGAAACGGGGAGAGTTATCGAATGTGGGTATTGTACACAGGGCGAGTTCGCTGATCGTTCCACACGATCCAATCCCACGATGGCAACATCTGGCTGGCACGGGTCTTTAATCTACTTAATGTACTGGAAGTTCTCTTCCATTAACCGGTAGAGCAAAGATAGGCCTAATACTACTTTATAAGTATATCTGACCGTCAACCATGATCATTGGCTTCAGATGGCTAGAGTGCGTCGGACAGTGACCTATTCCATTGAATTGCAACCTTTGGACACACAATCCGTTCGCCAGCTCATTTACCAAATGTAGCTTTGGTAGTGTACTTGCGGTTTGTTTTCTCCCTTTTATCGTACTCGGCAAGAATTAGCTTGAAAATAGGATATTGGAATTATTATATTAATACTAAACACTTCTGAAAACATATTTCTGTCAGTTGGTCAGTTAAAATTGACTTTAAATCAATACATTATGTAGTTCTGCAGTTAGTATTCGGTTCATCGTTCTTTTCTGCGTACTCAATTTGGGACACCTTAATTTTAAACGAATGTTGCATTATACAGATATCGTGATCTTAATTTGACGATTGCTTATACATTTATTTAGTACTAGCGGGGATTCCTCGGCGTTGCCCGCCGGAGGCTTAATATATTTAATACATGTTTAAAGTCAATTGAAAAAAAAAAAAATTCGAAATCAACGGTCTTGTGGTGAGGAATTTTAAGTCCAAAAATAAATTTTGTTCATTAAACTCGCTTTTTCCTTCCTTTCGTGATTTGGCTAAAAACGTATCATATTAATTTTCAGAAAGATCTCTAGAAATTAGTTTGAAGCTGATCCATTGGCAACGAAATAAGTTAAAATAACAGTTGCGGGTGGATAACTATATAACATTTCATAGTAGGGCATTCGTTAAGTTTTAATGTGGACCTTTCATAATGGGTATTAATTACGTTTAAATGTGGGGATTTGAAAATAATATTGCAGCCAACCAGGCAAAGCTTAAATCTTACCCCAAAAGTCTTTGAATAGCCTTTTCCGCAGAGGAAGATTGGATTCTGCGAAAAATTTAAAAGTTTGAATTCAAACGCAAAACGTCAGCCATTAAATATTTTACTTCCATATATACCAAGAAGTATAGAGATTTTCCTTAGAGTGTGAATTTGAACAAAGATATTTGAAAATAAATTTGGGCGGATCAAGTGGTTAACAAAAAAGTTTCATACTAACATTTTTCGCGATTTTCCACACTTGCGGGTGCAATATTCCAAACCCTCATCTTAGTGTGCACATCCATCAGATAGGGTAATTTCAGTAAGAAAACGACACTTCGACATTTATTTAAGGTTCTCCCTGTAAGCCCTTCTCTTCCCTGTTTAATTAGTTAGCCCAAAGTGGTTCCCCTCTGTTTTCTTTCTTTTTTTTTTTTACCTTTTTCTTGATGCGTACTTTACGTTTGAACAGGAACACCTCTTTGGCTAGCCTCGACATATTTTAAAATAGTATTCCCTTCATAGTATTGTTTACCTTGTGTTTAATCTTGACTCTATTTCCTCTCGTTTTATTGTGTTTTTTTTTTCCAAATCAGCTTTAACTTTTATTTTAATGGGAAGCGTGCTTTTTCTAGAGTGATCTGATAATTATGTGGTTTCGACGATAAAGAGCAGAATGCTGGTGGTCTGTGAATATATTAATGTCTTTTTCCCTATAAAGATAATGACGAAGTGCTCCTTGTGCTCAAAGAATGACTACGGCTTTCTTTATTGGTAGCATAATTAATTTCCCTTCAATGTCTTATAATATGTGTGAACAAGCATACCAAGATGTTTTCTTCAGCATTTCAATCGCGTGCCGCTGGATTTCATTAAATAGAATATGAATGTTATTTGATTATTATATAATAATTATGTTAATATATAACAGATTTTCTCCCATTTCATTGTCTAAGACGTGGTTTGCTATTGGCGATAAGTTCTTAACAAAACATCTGCACTAGCTTGTTAAGCCAGGAAAAGACATGAAAGCAAAGTTTTTCGGCTTAGCGTACTTCTGAATGGCTCAAACTTTTTCTTCGTCTCTGAACTTTATGGCGTGAATCGTAATCTACCTTTATTTTTAATAGTATTGCTTTGACCTACCTTTCCTTTTAAGGTCCCTACAATATTGCTTGCCATGCTCTACCTAGTTTTTTCGTTAATAATGCTGTGTCTTCCAAATTTTTATTTTCTTGGGAGCATAATCTCAAATACTAATAGGACCTACCCAGCGGTACAGGTTTGAGTAGATATAGCCGTTAAGTCGTTTGATTTTTGACAATGGACGTACTATATTTAAGGTTTTAGGTAAAGTCAGTCCCAACTGTTGATGCGCCGATCCTATCAGTATGTGTACAGTATGGGGTGACAATGACAATGCAAATGAAAAATGAAATGAAAAAAAAGGTCTATCCCGAACGTATTTTAGAAACATTCCATGGAGATGTTTTTGGAGTCGTTGATGAAGTATTCGGCAAAAGGCGAATCAACTGGGAACACAATTTTTAATGACTCAAAGAGTTTATAAATTTTTTTTAGAAACTTCCGAATCATTTATAAATGTATCGTTTTACAAACATCACCCCTAGAAATGTAAGCTCATTTTCGTAGTAAAATTATATCCCCTGTGGTGAGTTATAGTTATACTTTTTAAAACTATGTTCCGACACTTAATGTACGTGCTAATATTGCGGCGGCTTTTTTAGAAGTAGCATAGTCATAGCTATGGTATCAGCTGCCATAACATATGACTGATGCTGACTTCTAATGCGACGGCGCACCTGTGGTGTTTAAAAAGTTAGCTACATACATCCAGTGGAAAATTTGTTATTTTCAAAATATGTATGTATGTATGTAAAATATGTAATGGCGATTTCTACAAGGCGACGATAGATCAACAGCTCATATATTATGCCCCGCCTAGTAGGAGTGTTTTAAAGTATTAACTAAATAAGTTAATGTAAGTGTTGTTTTGCTCACCTCTGAACAAATTGATACGAGTTGACAACTAACTAAATAATTACGTGTGTCCGAGTGGGGCCTCTTGTTTTCATATAATTTTTTTGAATGCTAGTATATATCTTAAATGCAGGGTATCTCTCAGGTATCTCAGTATCCAGAGATCAGGCGGGTGTCTTAGTTCCAAGCCTTCGATATTGTAGGTTAAATGTGTGTGATGTAGAGTAGAGTCGTTTTGGGTTGGTTCAAAGGATGATTCCCTTTTACTGGGATGAATGCTACATTGGTTCTGTTCTTAAAGTTTGAAAGGTATCGCAATTGAAGATTGATTGAAGTAAATTTGAAGAGGATGCACGCAGGATAATCCCAGACCGTGTTATAGGAAGTTCGTAATAACGGATTTCCCCCTGGGAATTTGTAAGATACCACCGATCAAATGGTCCAACAGCAGGATTGTTTCAGAGTATGTGAAGTAAATGTGGTCCATTCTCTGGGATCTATGTCTTTTACAGTAGCCCAACAATTTTTAAAATTCCTTTCGCTAAAACCTTTTGCATTCCAGCAGCTTTTGAGACTCTATGCACACTCGCATTAAATACACCAGCAGTATCGTTTTTTTTTTTTGTTTTATAGTATTCTGCGATTGCGTAACTGTATGCGTTCCACAAATTTTTTTGCCATTTTGTGAAGCCTTCAGACCTCCATTCTCTGTTTAGTGAGATCTGAATACCACCAGGAAATCCTTCTATTGGCCTGAAGGGACTAGGAACTAACTTTTATTGTTCACGTCACTATTTCTTTATAATTGATAATGTACATTGGCATCGCACCCGATGACCTCATGCTTTTATGACAGAGGTGGACTGATCGGTAAAATAGAAAGTTTGTGTATAAGGGACTTTTTGATTTGACCAAAGCCGGCATTTATCAGTTCCTCTATCTTGCATTAATAATTTATAATGAATCTGTTTGTCTTCTCGTGATTTTTGGGTTTGTTGGGAGTGCATGCTTGTGCCTTGTGCATTAAAAAGGGAGGTTAATGGCCAGATGTAGAAAATTTTCCGGCTGAATAGCACAAGCTTCAAGGATCTGATCGTTGAAAACTAAATAATTAGCTCACAGTCATAGAATCTCAATACAATAGCTAAAAACATTTGTGTGAGTGTCACGGCGTTAAATGATTACTCTTGGTGACTTATAGTTGCCCTTCAGCTTTCGACTACAAATCTGCAACCTACAATTCCGATTATACATTAGCGTATCTTTTTTGCCAACCACCGGACACCAGTTCGGCACCCGAATATGTTACATCGGAATGTGAAAACAAGACGTGGTGAGCTAGCGCGGGGTTGTAAAAACTTCTCTCCGCAACACTTCATCAGAAAAGAATACAAGGAGAAAGTAAAAATCGGACACCGATTTTATTGTCACCTCCTTCTAGTGGAGCCTCAACATTGTTGCAGCGTTGAAAAACTAACTGCATGCTTATCAAAATGTTAAATGTAAGCTTAATAACCTCTACAAAGATTTTCTTTCTTTCGATTTTGACTGTTATCGCTTTTACCGACACTTAATTAAAACCAGACATCTTAGATAATTCAATTACTCCTTTCAAAAACTCCATTTACGGATGCGATCGAGCTTCTAATACATTTATCAAATAGGCATGTTCATTCGTTAGAGCTTACTGAGCCGTTTATCTAGTAGAATTTGTAGTTGTAAAAGCCATTTAGAAATTTTTGTGTTTTTATATTATGTTCATATATTCCTCTAATTTCACAACATGTTTATTTAAATAATTCATCTTCTTCGTTTTCTGATAATGACTTCTTAATCGTTCTTAGCGACTTCAATCTTCCCAATTCCATATCTGTGTGAACTAATACCAGCGACTCGGATACTTTTTTTTCGTAAGGCAATTTTTTTTAAGGTGACGATTCGAGTTGACTAGTCAGAACTCAAATGTGCAGAAATTGATATTGTCATTAAATTTATTCAAACATGAACTCGCCTTCTAGTGATGCTTGATGTTTGGGAATAAAAAACGTAAACTACGAAATGCAAAACTTTTCTTTGCAAAATTGCACTATGAGGATAACCTATGCCGTTGCCGGCTTTAGTTTACATAGTACCCTAAGCAATTTTTCAACTTTGTTAATTTCAATCACAAGGCGTCTACTTTGCCATCTTCGGTAAATCTTACACATGCGACTGTGAATACTGGTTCTGGCATTGCCAATTTGTTGGCAGACTTATATCAAACCACCTACCCGTACAGGTATAGTAAAATCAGACTCAGACTCGAACTTCAATTTCAATTCTATTGCCACTGAAAGTCCGGTTCTCAGCAATCCTAGCATACTCAATCCCGTCTACTCACATCAGGAGTCCTGATAGTGTTTCTACTTATGTGCTTAGGTACTGTGCTGCAGATTTTTGTAAACATCATAATTTTCCCTGCAATACGGAAAGAATCTATTGTCATTCCTCCATATAAGAAAGTAGAGGTATTTCCGTTCAACGTTTGCTAGTAACAATATATATTTATAAGGCCTATATTTATTTTGTAAGGCCTTTGATTCAGTTAATTATTTCTTGCTTATTCGTTAATTATGCATTCTCGGCTTCCTAGTCAGTGAACTGGGTCCCAGAGCATCTGATTAACAGAATATATAATGTTGTTTTCAGAAACTTATATTCTCAATGTATTCAGTTCTGGGCTGCCCCAAAAAAGTCACCTCTGCCCACCTCACTTTACTTTTTTCAGCAATGAGTTTCCCTCAGTAGTATCGCATGCCGATAATTTAAAGTTGTGCCTTGTATATAAGGATATGGCTCCCTGTAATCTATTACAAACCGACTTTGATGTCGGTGTCAAGTTAGCTTGTGAAGTCTAAACTGCATAAATTTGGCTCAAAATACATATTACATATTTATAGAGGAGACAAAGAGCTCAGCCGCTCAAAAGGTTGGTTTGCGAATTCAAAAAGGGATAATTATATTATTATTTTTTTGACTATCATGTTAATCAAGACTATCGTGTATATTAACATTCCTCAGTCTTAAGACTCCATAGTTTATAATTTATCTCAGAGTTGGCTACCGACTACCGTTTGAATTCAAAATATTGTGCAATTGCTCATTAACATTAGTCTTTAAAGTTATATACCCGGAGCCATAAATATGACTTTTTTATTATTACAAACTATTACATCTATGGTCTTAAATCTCTCCTATTTTAAATCTTGACTTACATACCCTGATAATAAGAACGCCTTTAAAGCTAACCGAAATAATTGTCTACTTACAGGTTTCTGAATAGAATAAGCTGGTCAGCTATCATTCAAAAATCAGAAAGAATGGCGACCAGCGATGATGAACCAATGCACTTGTATGAAGTGTTTCAAAACTGTTTCAACAAAATAGCAAATAAGCAACCCCCGGGAACAGTAGGAACTGAAAGGGGAGGGGGTTACCACTCACCATATGGAGGCCTTGCTGGGGAAAACGGAATATACCCAAGTGACTTTAATTCCATTCATGATGCCAACGGAAGCAATCATAGGTTTGCGAATACTTCAACGGTTGACCAGTATTTTGATTCCGGCGCAACTAGTAGCGCAGGATGGTATCAATCACAAATGCACAGCAGCTCTAACTATATGGGCCAAACATCTTATCAAAGCAACGCACCAATTTCTTCACATACTATGGATCAACAGCAAGTGCATAATACTGAGGGTTTAACAAGTACGAATATTGGCATGCAAATGGGTGCTGAAAGTGGTCAGATTGGTGTGCACAGCCCGGTATCGACATCTCTTCCGCCTATGAGCTCTTTTCGGGGTGGATCTGGTAGTTTACCAAACATTGGAGCAACGACAGTGCTCTCCCCAGCAGTGTACAATTCACCACAACACAATCAAACAGCAGTGCAAGCACAACATAGCTCCCTGTCTTCTGCTGGGCCAATTGCCCATCATTCCCTGAATCATACACCGCTACCTCACCCACATTCCCATCACAATCAACAACTCAGTCCTGCAATGCAAAATACCGATGGATTTGGTGGAATAAGTGTGAAAGTATCTGGTCCTGGTAATTCTTCGGCAGCGTCATTGCGTCAGCAAATATACATGTCGGCTGCAGCAGCTGACCAGAGTAGTAGCTTTAGTTCAAACCCATCAACACCTGTCAATTCACCACCTCCATTAACACAATCTGGAGTTGGAGATGGAACTGTTTCTGGGAATGCTGGATGGAGCCATTCTGTCATAAATGGCAGTGGCGCTTCAAATTATACAAGCGATATGGTGCCTGTAACCAGCTTGCATACCATGGCTTCTGTTTTTCAAGGCGCACGTATGGAAGAACGCTTAGACGATGCTCTCAATGTTCTACGAAACCACTGCGAACCAGAAATGTTATCAAATGTTAATACATCTCTTAATTCAATGGACAATACTGAAACATTATCTTCCTTTGTGGCCAATTCACCTTCGTCCCATCTAGTTGGTGGTAGCTCTACTGGAAATGCCGCACTAGTACCTAACTCATCAAATACCATTACGCATGAGGTTCTATCATTAAATACACCAGCCGCTGGTGCAACTGCAATTCAAACAATCGGAGGTACTGGTTTGTCAAATATTAAAATAGAACGAAATGCATCGACGTCAACATCTGCAACAACAAAACCAACTAAAAAACGAAAGGAGCAAATTGTAATCAGTAATGTAGGTGCAGGTGTGTCTACAACTTCTAGCATTTCTAACCTAGAAATTTCTGATACAAAACCTACAAGCTCTTTAGAACCTTCAAACGCTACACAGCTTCAACAGCTTTCTCAGGTTACAAAAGGTTCGAAAAGACCACGTAGGTATTGCTCCTCTGCTGACGATGACGATGATGCTGAGCCAGCTGTGAAGGCTATACGCGAAAAGGAACGTCGTCAGGCTAATAATGCTCGCGAACGCATTCGTATACGTGATATTAATGAGGCTTTGAAAGAACTGGGACGTATGTGTATGACACACCTGAAATCTGATAAACCTCAAACTAAGCTGGGTATCCTAAATATGGCTGTGGAGGTAATTATGACATTAGAGCAGCAAGTTCGGGAACGAAATTTAAATCCGAAGGCTGCATGCCTGAAGCGTCGAGAGGAAGAAAAAGCGGAAGATGGGCCCAAATTAAATATCCAACATCACATGATACAACAGCCATCTGTTAGCACCGTCGGGAATAACTATCATCACACCCAGACTTCACAATTAGTGCCCCTACCCTCCCAGACCATAAGTAGTATGGCCATCCCAGCTAATCAGACTAGTAACGTTTTACCACCACATTTACAGCCACAACAGCAAATTGCTCAGCATCCACAATAACATGATGTCAGCAGTGACCTAAAACCATCACCATCTTCCATTACAGCTCAATTGATCCCACATTCTACAAAGTACTCATCAGCCTTTGAGCTAGACCAACATTTATTAAGCAATTTTTTGAGACGATATCATGCAACCCAAACAATTTCTGAAACAATGCCTCCTTTACAACACCCGCAGTTTTAGCTCATTTTCTACTATCATGAATTTTAAGCACCTATATATACAATTTTTATCTTTATCAATTGTATATACTTTTTATTCCGGTTGACGGGGTAATATTATTTATAGGTTTTTGAATTGTAAATCCATACGATATGTTGGACCCTTCTTTTAAACTTTCATTCATTCATAAATTTATAATTAGGTATATTTAGGTTAATAAAAAATCCAATTTCATTTATACCGACTTTCTTGTATTCCCCATATTTTTACGACTATATATAAGCAAATGCACGTTAATTTTTCATAATCGTGTTAAATGCTCGCATGTAATTATAAAAATAAATAAATAAATATATATATATATATATATATATATATAAATAAAAACATATATATGTATAAATAAATACATATATATTTATATATGTATAAATAAATATATATGTAATTGTATATGTATACATAAATTTATATATATGTATAAATAAATATATAAATATTTATATATGTGTAAATATATATATATATATATATATATATATATATATATATATATATATATATATATATATATGTATATATATATATATATTTATATATATACATATGTATATATATTCGAAGGAAATAATCGTTACAAAAAGCCTATCTGTTAAAATTAGGATTAAAAAAACTTTTTAAACGGTTTTCAATTATGTAAAACGCTAGAGTAGGTTTTCATTAAATAAAAATGAAATTGCTATTTAATTTGCAACGTCGTAAACTTTATTGACATACGAAACAAACTTAACTTAAATCATCCATGTCAATAGGCTGCCAAATACGATCAATGCTGCTTAGATAATTAAAGGCAATTGATTTGTGCGACGACGAAATTCAAAGAGCATTTTTGGTATGCAATGTATTTTACGTGTTATTTACCCAATTTTAATGTAATTTTTGTTTTAATTGCATGGGCGTTAAGTAAAATCCAGCTTGTTAATGGGGAAAAGCATTTTGATTTGGAAATATGTATTAAGTTGTTCTTTATTCATACATAGTTGCTCAATCATTTCAATTATAAATTGTAAAATTATAAGTATGAATGTATGTGTTTCTTGGTACACAATGGTTGCCCCGCCGTTTATAATAAATAAATGAGGCAAAAGATAATTTACAAACTTGTTCAATAGTTTTCCTAAAATATGTTTGGTCATTTCAAATTGTGAACAATATGTAAGTCGCCATATAACCTGTGTTTTAAATTCATGAGCCCTTTAAATATTTTTGAAAAAAGCGTTTTAGCCTTCTGCAAAATATTTGTTTTACATCACAAGAGCTACAATTGTGTTCTAAGTAAATATCTGTTACTGAAGCCACTTAGCCACTTAGCAATAAACCCGTTTTGCTTATCGAATGCTATTTTGCTGATCTTTTCTCTTTTTCATATTGATAAGACAGTAATCGAAAATTGCGATAAGTCTTGGGTAAATGACAAATGTAAAATATCGCCAATAATTGAGTCTGCTCGTTCAATATTAAACATTTTTGAGAATGTAAACATGCGTGGTACAAAATGTTGGAGAACAATTTTTTTATCTGATCGAGAATAACAATTAGCTAAACTTTCAGAAAGGTACCAAAATATATAAATGCATTTTTTTTATCTGTTAATCAACCTTATTTTAAAAAGGAAAATTATCCAGTATGATACAAACAAAGCTCCAATAAAGTCATCGTACACAGTACTATCGTACCACTTTAGCTTCATAAAAATTTGCAGTAACAGTAGTTTTCGAATGCCCACAGTTTTAGATGTTTTGCACGGCTGGAATATGAAGGGCTAAATAAGTGAAGTGGAAAATAAGGCCAAATTTAGGCGCCCGCAAAGTTTGACGGAAATCATCCGGTTGGTTATTAGGCGAATGGTAAAGATCAGAGGAGAGCTTCTTCGATAGTGTCATAAGCAAGTGCACCCGTAGACTGTTAGAAAGTTACATATCACGCACACTCTGACCAAAACATTGAAAAACCCCTAAAATTCACAAAAGAATACCAAAATGCGTTTCCAGAATTTTGGTGTAATTCTCAGACGAGATCAAATATAACATATTTGGCTCAGATGGAGCAGCATATAACGCAAAAGATACAATCAAAACAAACATGGTGGTGATTAAATTATGGTATGGAGCTGAATTGCTTTAAGTGGCGTCGGCAACTTGGAAATAATTGGTGATTTTCGTGTATATAGTAGTTTTGAAATAGATTGGACAAAAATTGTTTAATCTTACAGGGATAAACTTATTGTGTCAAAGCCAAATCGATTTAAAGCCGGTAGAGGATTTTTTTTTAAAGTAAGTTCCGTTTTATTCTAAAGTAAATAAAAGGTGTCTTTTACCTTTTTATACCCTGGACCCATAAAAATTAGTAAAATCCAAATGTATGTAATAGGCAGAAGGAATCATCTCCGACCCCATAAAGTATACATATATATTCTTGATCAGCATCAATAGCCGAGTCGATCTAGCCATGTCCGTATGTATGTATGAACGCAAGGATCTCAGAACCTATAAGAGCTAGAGACTTGAAATTTTAGATGTAGATGCTCCTAGTTCCCGCGCAGATCAGGTTTGTTTCCGATAATCGATAACTTACTCCGTTTCCAAGCAATCGATATCGATATCCTGTTTCTTGGGCAATTTTGGTAAATAATAAGAGCTAGAGTCACCAAACTTGACATATAGCTTCTAAAATAGAATATATATATATGCATTTGATGTTGGAAGAAGAGGGTTCAGGGTCGGGAGCTCCCGACTAGAACCTCTTACTTGTTACTTGACTTTTGTATTAACACATTGGATAATTATTTAAATAATGAAAACTAAATGGATACATAATCAGCTTGATTTTCACAAAATTGAAAACGAATAAAAATTGCGCTCTCTCAGAGTAAAGAGTAACAACAACAAAACTCAGATTACTCTCTGCCAAGTGGGTAAAGAGTTAACAACACTTCTTAGGGTCAAGAGGCAGCTGAAGACGAAGCGTCTGACGCCAAAAGCTGTAATTTTTTATGGGAAGTTCCCCGCTTGCTTCCATCTCACGTGCAGTTTCAGGGCAAGCAATCAGACAAATTGGAGCAGGAGCCTCTTAAAATTATATTAAGCCATTTCCGGGGCGAGCATACTTCATGCGGCCATACGCCGCCGATCATCTAAATCCAGGGCCACACAATTATAGAGCAGAAATGCACTATCCACCTATTCAATGTCAAATCCCACTTTTTAATTCTTTAACATTTAAGCGATTTCGATGACATCATTGGCCTCGATATATTAAAACAAGTAAATTAAAAAATCAACTTCATGAACAATATAAGCGAGCACTAGCACTGCTCAGAACCTTGACAACTTTCAGAGAGGCAAAATGTCAATTTCATCAAAATAGATGACGGCGATGTTCCGTTCGGTGATAGGAGAACATATATTGAAATGTTGAAAGAAGGGTTAAAGTCTTTCGCGGACTCAATGCGAACAGACGGAGATTATAAATTTATCTATATCCAATAGGTGTTGCCATTTTTGTCAACAACTTCTATAGAAGCCCAGGTGGGAAGTGAATTAATTAAAAAGGCATCGCCGAATCAGGCATCAAAATAAAACTTCTAGATATTGATTTCAGAAAGTTAAATAAAAAACTACCGACGATAACTATTCCATCACAACCATTTCAGTATTTTACCACACTGCACAATTTGGGACTTTGAATCGTACAATTAGACACCACACGTACGGATAGAGATAGGGTTATGTTGAACGTCGGCTTGCCAAGAGGTTCGAGTTTAGTATTAATGTGAAATAAAAGAGTTTGTCAACTTCGTTAACTACGATTCCTCTTTATCTCTCAAAAGCACGTCTGTTCGTTTCGATCGCTAGCCAAAAACTGTCGACTTGCTTGCTGTAGAGCCGTAAGCTCGCTTCGGCCGCTCAACTAGAGCTTTCGCCTCGGAGACTTCGCTCTTCGCAGTCAAGGTGAAAATGAGTTCGAGGATGGTGAAACAACCGATCAGTGATGCGGTTGCAGCGGCGGTTACATTACTTAAAATGTGACTACTGTGGCTTCTTGCCTTAATTAATTTTAATTATGCGGCTCCTTACCTTACCTACTCTTATGACTGAAACAATCTATAAATATCAATGGTGATACAATATAAATATGATTATAAACTGTGGGGTACGTTAGAAGCAACCTCATACTCCCGTCGCCACTCTGGGCTTGTAGTGCCTGCGGTGGTCCTTTGAAGGACTATCGTCAACAGGTTGCTGTGGACGAAAATCCTTTAACGTATCCGTACTTTTCCTGGGGTCGAACGCAAGAGTTGCGGAGTCTACCACACATGTATTGATCGCAAGCGATATTTCAAAGGAAAGTATGGGCGGTGTACTGAACTTCTACACCCAGGGATTCCAGAAAAGACTTGAAACCTCGACTCGCAAATTGTACCCCGTGCTCACACACAAACTTCTTAGGTAACTCGAATCTACTCAAAATTCTTTCTCGAAACGCCGTCTATAAGTACGCCGCTTTAGTGCACCTGAGTGGGATCAATTTGTTTGCTCTTGAATTTCTGGCACACTTCGTAACATTTCACATACTTGGCGGCGTCGCGGCCTCTGAGCTAACATTGACACTGTCTTCCTCATGCCTTGGTGTCCGGTCGTGGGAGCATCATGACATTCCCGTATCACCCTTTGCCGTTGATGTCGTCAAGCTATCCTTCAATTGACGCAATATAGCCATCTCCGGCGCTATTACCTATGGCCGCTGGAAGATCACACATGGTGAAAAAACATCTTCTCGGCACTGTGATTGCCGTGCATTCCCTACTATCGGCTGTCATTGATTGGTGCCAATACCCGCGCTTTAAATTTAGAGTAAAGATAATTTAAGCTTGACGCAACCGCTCAAGGAAGTATTTGAGCATCCAGAATGAAGGACGCATTGAGTTGCCGGAAGTCGATGCACATGCGCCACTCTCCAGTCTTTTTCTTGACTAACCGATGGGGGCGCTGTGCAAAGTACGTGGCTCGATGGGACCTGCCTAGATCAGTTCGTCTACCTGTTCGTCGATCACCCTCAGCATGGCCGGATGCTTCGGGTAGTAGCTTTGCTTCAATGGCTTGTCATCCTTCAGCCGAATCTTATGCTTCGCGATGTGTGAGACCCCCTGCAGACTCTCGAAGAGTGCTAGCTCTGACTACAAGAAATCACTCTGCTACAGATGCAGAACGCTGACCACTCTGCCTCCTGTGTGAAGGTTTACCCTGCGTCTCACCTCTCCGCGCAACACTCCGCCCTCCGATGAGCTCTAGTACTATCAGGGTGGACTTGTCTTTTCCCCTATGGCAGCGGCTTCCGATCCCCCCGACGGGTAGATTTAAACCTTTGTCTGTACCTCCTCCGTTGTCCAGCATATTTCCGCTATGTCACAGCGTAGAGTGCTTCAGCTCTACCCGTAACCGTTTGGGAACCTCGTGGGCTCTGTCCGATTCCGTGCGAGGTGCTGCCTTCTTTTCCAAACTTCGCTCATGAAGCTGCGAGTGCCCCGGTATCGATTGTAGCAGGCATCATCCGTCCGCCAATCTTCACTGTTACGAAGATTCGATCACCGTCCACCTTTAATGTATACACTATCACCAGGTAGCTTTTGTCAGCGTCGACCTGATATTGGCCTGCAAAATGACTTAATTCCGAAACTAACAGGTCCATGCATTAAATAAGTTTGATATTCAAGTATCAAATGCTCCACCCTTATAAAGCACATTCAACGGGCAGGTAAAACGATGCCACAGTAACCGAGTATTGAGTACAATAGAACATTCCACTCAGTCACCAACAAAAAACCTATGTAAATAATGCACTCGACCTAAATAGAATTTGAATGGAAAAAACCTAAGTAAATAATACACTTGAATAGAATTTGATTCGAAAATATGGGAGAGTGTTCAGAAAGCCCAAACACCACGGTGTCCAAGAAGAGTAAATTAGGGGGAAAACTGAAAATCAAACATGTGCCACCAAACCATTGTATCCTGAAGAGGTTCTTGAGGCAGACCTAGGGACCACGGTTCTTATTAATAAGAACAGCTGTCTTACTCTGGTAATCGTCTACATATTTTACGGTATCATCTGACTAATTCGCCGTCTGAAAGCCAGAAATTTTATATGTGCTGCACAGCTAAGCTTCATTATGGGTAGCGATTTGAAGAGTATTTTAGTATAAGACTCACTAAGGCCGAATAAATAATAATATAAAAACCAACTAAGACACAAAACTGTTAACTTTTATGCATCAAAGTTTATTGCCGACGAAAATAATTTTGTTAGCTTTAATGCTCTGTATGTTATTTACTGATTTTAGCTCGGCAAAAACGGTAAATTTTCTATGCATTAACAAGCGAAAACCCACTCGAATGGAGTAGAAATCTATGTGCGAAAGCAAGGCTATAAATTTGCGTCGCATTCAAATGAAAAGGAGTGTTTTGCGTTTAATTTAGTGTTTTGTTGCTTGGGGAATCTCCGAAAAGTCAATACTCCGGGACGGGTTTCCGGTACACTCAAAAAATCGAAATGAAAAAAAATTCAAATTCCTGTGGTCGTAAAAAACTAAAAGTTCAATATTTTTTCTAAAATCCAGTATAAACGTACATGCACATGTATAACTTAAGGAGTGCCCCTCGCGCGCTGCAGTTTGACACTTCGTTGTCAATCAGAATATGGCCAACAGTGACACAGCGGATGCTGACACAGCGGATTCTTGGTGGCCAGTGCTCTGATCGAAATGGGTCAGCGTGGGTAACCTGAACCCTTCAGGGATCCCGCTACCGGACCACCCCTACACACACGCTTATTTGCCACCTGGAATAGTGACGGCGCGCGCAGGCTTTTAGTCATTGGCGCCCAACAATTAAGAACTCACCGACACCTTAATCCCACATTTAAGTGGGATATGTTTTAAAAATGATTTGTTCATTGTGTCAGTGTGTTTCGTGGCATCTGTATCTGGGGTTTGTTTTTTCTTTTAATTGTTTTCCTTTTCATGCTGACTATGTGTTGATAGTCGGCCATTGCAGGAACAAGAGTACGTGAAGTGTCCACCAAATCGTTTTTGTTCTTTTTCTTCCTTCTTTGCCAACAAGCTGATGAACTCGGCTTATAGGGAAATTGAAAGAGAATTAGACAGTGACAAGGAGTGGAATAATCACGTACAAAGTCATTAGCATAATAGAGAAGATTTGGTAGACATGGATGCCACCCAGCTTCAAGCGCTTATTGCTGGCGCAGTTAGCCAGACCTTATCCCAACAAAACGAAGATTTCAATGCGCAGTTAAACGCATTAAAATCTAAAATGAACTTTTTACAGTTAGAAACAAATCGAGGTGTACCAAAGAATTACTGTAGACCCTGGAATTAGGTGTGACGTACCTTTCGATATTGATAAGTCTGTCACAGAATTTAGTGAAACCCAAGACGAGGAGGCAGACTGCTACAGACGCCTATGAGTTGTTCAAGCCTTACGCAGGCGTCGCGCCCATTATCAGACTGTAACAATAATCAGAAATAAAGTAAAGGGCCCCGTTAGAGCGTTAACATCGTATAACACAGTGTGAAACTATTACGCTACAATTGGCAGGTTGGACTGAATCAATGCGGACAAATCATCGCTTCGGCTTCTGCTACAGGAGCTAGAAACAGTACGGCAAGGTGATATTCACTTTCCCAATACTATGACGAAGTCGAATGAAAATTGACTCTCGTCAGAAATAAAATAATCATGACTTATGATACATACAAGGCAACGATGCTCAATGACGAAGTCAGAGCGGATGCACTGCACGAATTTGTGTCCGTCTTAAAGCCGTTAGGATCAGTTGTGTTTCCATCGCTGCTAAAAGACTTACCATCTGCAATGGCCCTAGCTAAGGGGGCAGAGGCGAGCATGGAAAGAAGTGCATTTGCGGTTTCGTATGCGAAAGCATTAGAAGAAAAAGCTCACATTCACAACAACAACATGTAAGAGGTTCTAGTCGGGAGCTCCCGACTAGGGGATAACCTGAACCCCTCTATTCCAACACCAAATTCAGCTTACGCTACACGCTCTTTTGCTTTACTTGTAACAAATTTTAAAAAAAAAGTTTTTTTTAGCAGGGTTCGAACTCGCAACTAACCGCACTACTTGCCGCCATATCTACTCAACAGCCACAAAAAAAAGTTTCCTCGGTAGGTCTCGAACTCGCGACTGACAACACCACTTGCCACCGCCTCTACTCAGCAACCAGAACCAATAATTGAGTCTTAGTGAAAAAAAAACGTATTAAAATAGTAGACTAATACCCATCCTAAAGAGTCAGCTAAATCGTTAGCGGTGCACCGATGGACCCGAACTACAGGAAGCACAGAAAACAATACAATCGCAATTGCAATGCCGTTCATAAATTTGAAGCAGACGCGCATGAATATGTGTGTGTAAGTTAACAGAGACCAACGACACCAGCTCCAGATGCTGATATAGCACTGGGCCGGATATTCTTACGAGTTGTTATTTTTAATTTTTAATTCGGCTTTCACTGAGGCACATCAGCCCAGCGACTTAGCGCATAAATTAACTCACTCGCTACGGCGTATCGGTCTAGTGATTTATAAGCCATAGAACATTAATTAATTTTCTGTTAACCAAATAATAAAATAATCAAAATAAAGTCTTATAACGAAAATCCGCGAGTACTTCTTATTTAAATCTTAATTTGTATATATATACAGTAATTCTTGCAATTGCAATGGAAGATACTTGACATATATAAACTATTCTAGAGGCAACATATCAAGTTTGGTGACTCTTCTTAACAAATCTTAATATTTACCGAATTTGCTCAAAAAACAGGATGTCAATATCGATTTTTATCGATTGCTTGGAAACTGAGTAAGTTATCGATTATCGGAAACAAACTCGATCTGCGCGGGCACTAGGAGTACCAACATCTAAAATTTCTTATTAAAATTAAAGTTTCTAGCTCTTATAGGTTCTGAGTTCTGCGTTCATATATACGGACGGAAAGACAGACAGACGGACGGACATGGCTAGATCGACTCGGCTATTGATGCTGAACAAGAATATATATACTTTATGGGGTCGGTGATGCTTCCTTCTGCCTATTACGTACATTTACATTTTGCTTTCATTCTTACAATATACCCTTTTTTACCAATTATTTATGGGTTCATAGTATAAAAACAAAAATCAAGAAAGGCAGGAAACTTAGCGGTTAGGTCAAAACTCTCACTTTGTTTGGAAACAGACCAAACAACAACAGCACAATCCTGGTCAGAACCAGAAGACCCCCACAATTCGCACCAGGCGACAGAGTCCATGGACATCAACCCTTCCTTGTCTACGTTCAGACATCAGACAAGGTTCAGGAAAGACCAAGCAGCTAGTGCACAAGCCGTAAATGGGCAGGGCCACAACAAATGTTGGCCGAACGAAAGTCAGGCCGGAGACGCTAACGGGTGCACAAAACAGTGCAACAAGCCGTTGGTGACCAAGATCAACAGTATAACAACACCGCTGCAGCATTTTAATCGATGCCGGGGCGGCTAAGAATTACATAAAACCCAAAAAATGTAAGGCCAGTCGATTTTCCTTTATCAGTTAGTTCCATCCATGGTACTGACAAAAACCATTCATGGTTCTGAGCAAAAATTTCCATGTACGTTTTTGTAACAACTGCTACCGTTTACTAGACTAGACTTTACTTTTTACTACTAGACTTGTTAACTCCATTGACTAGCGCAGGTTGGAGCGACCCTATATGCCGAAAGTGTGTTAATAAAGTGTGGAACTGCATCCGAAAAGTTGCAGCACCACTATTCCAACGAACTGAACTTTACTTACGTGAACGACATCGTAGTACCAGTATCAGTTAGAGCGGAATTTAGGAATATGATCCTCAACAGGGAAAAGGCTTGTCGACCTCTAACGAGGCATTGCCGTTTAACTTCGGTTGTTGAAAAAATCCGAACGATTGATGACAACCCGATGCTTTATCTAAGATCTGGATATAACCAAATTTATTCGGTCGAGCAGAATAGGAAAAAAACATCTCCGTAAATGGTGGAAAGTATGAATTCTGTCGATTACCGTTCGGATTGAAAAATGCGGGAAGCATTTTTCGAAGAGAGATCGACGATGTCCTGCGTGAACAAATTGCGTGAACACATTTTTTCAAGGGTAGCGTTGAGTACCTTGGCTTCATAGTAGCCAGGGGCCAGGTGCAAAAACTGAGCCTGAAAAGGTAAAAGCCAAAAACACTGTTTGAGCTGAGGTCATTTTTAGGCTTAGCCAGTTACTGCAGATGTTTTATCAAAGTTTTCGCTGAAGTTGCAAAGCCAATAACAAATCTGCTAAAAGGCGAAAACGACTCCGTAAGAAAGCACATGTCTTAAAGACTATCATAGAGTTTGATTAAGTGCAAAGGGACGCATTCGAGAGGCTAAAAATATTTCGCAACAAGTGAAAGAGAACTTTTGGACATATTATGGGCGTTGGGTAAGTTGCAGCAATACCTGTACGGTACGCATGACATCAATATTTATACTGATCACCAGCCATTCACCTTCGCTGTCTCGGATAGAAACCCAAGCTCAAAGATAAGAAGGTGGAAAGCCATAAATAGACCATGTAGCGTATACACTTTTGCGGCAAAACGTAAATGCTTTGCAAAATGAAATAGAACCCGATGTCACTCACGATAGAAACAAAATAATTTAAAAGAAGGTACAGTTTCCGTTAAAACGTACAATTGTACTATTTCGAGAAAAAGTTCACAAACGATAACGAGGTCCTCCAGGAAATAAAAAAGGTGGTGCAACCAAGCCTCAGAAACACGATTCAGTGCAGAACGAACTCCTTAAAGCCTTCCCAGCAACCAAATACGCGGGTTAAATGCTGACATTTAACAACCGATCATCTCGAGAACAATAGCAGATATCAAGGTCCCAATTATTCAACTTATGAATAATTTCCCATAATCAGAACAATTTATTGCGACAACAAAGCCACATTCAATTTAGTAACAATAAAATCTTTATTGAAAAACCAATTTGAATTGATGTCTTCAATGCGCCGCCGCTGCATAGCACATCAAATGGGCAGGTGGAACTCTTTCACCGGACGATTCATTTAGTGACGAAAAAACCTATAGAGGTTATTCATGCGTCGAGTGAACAGTCAAAAGTGAAAATGATAAATAAATCGACAAAACAGAGTTTTCGAAGTAGGAGACAAATTATTTGCTAAATCAAATAAAAGGCTAGGGAACAAGCTAACCCCTTCATGTACAGAAGATGTACAAGAAGACTTGGGCACGCCTGTTCTTATAAAACGGAGGGTGGTCCATAAGGACAACCTAAGGTAGTGTTAGTCTTCATTTCTCCCAATAGGTTTAAGTGACAAAATAGTTTTTAATCAATTTTTCCTTACAAGGCTATCGACTTGGTTATTAGCCTTCTAGCAGCAGCAAATGTTCGGATCACCGACTATTCTCACTCCAGATACATACCGATAGTTGAAGGTAATGTACTAGTATGGGAGCAGAAAGGCTACGTTAGACATTGTTGTAATCTAACGGAGCTCGCCGCAATAAAAAGCGAAACAGGCAAATTGTCCGAGACTATTCCCTACATGTGTAAATTACTAGACGTGGATGTAGACCATGCTTGGAGTCTGTTGTCCGTCTTAAGGGTGCATCACAGAATTGCCAGGACTTTAGATTTTCTGGGAACGGCAAGGTTTTAGGCGGCACATTAGATGCTGCTGATTTAGATACGATTAGAATGACTGAATCAAAGTTGATCGCTTTAAATAATATGCAGTGATAAATACGGAATCCCAGAAATAAATAAATAAATAATTAAACATGCTTACGGATACCGTAATCAAAATAATAAAGGCAAAAAAGAGCGAGTTGATTGATACTCCACATATCTTTGAAGCTCTGGTAAGAAGAAACAGCATGCTGATAGCTGAGATTCAGAACCTGATATTTACTATTATACTTGCGGAGTCCAGCATTATAAATCCTACGTTCCTAGATCACAATGACTTAGAAGCCGTATTATCCGAGCACCCCACAGAGATACTTATAATAAGCCTTTTGGAGACCTCTTCCATAAAGGTCCTCCAATCAGAAAGCATTGTTCATATTACAATCAATTAGCCTAAAATTAAGTCCATCTGTATAAAAAATACCATTTTTCCTGTGTCACATAGACCCGAAGTACTTTAACTATAGGACGACATCGTAGTCGAGTGGGACAGCGAAATTCTGGCAGTCACCAACTGCGATGCAATCCCCCACGCATTAATTTAAAAATTGTGTTATCACGGCGGAAGTGTCAATAAACGGGTCTTATCTGATAACATTCGAGCGTTCGGCCATTGGTCAACAGCGCGAGGCCGTCAGTAAGATGCCGGTCGGCTTCCCCTTTACTCAACAACTCCTGCACAGGATGAATTTTGAAAACCTTAATTCCAACCAAGATTTGCAAGAAAGTATGGACGCCATGAGATCGCCCATAACATGGTGCGCTGCTGGACTTGGATTCAGCCTTGTGTTCAGTACCCTCATCTTCTTCGTTCAACGACTTAGGAGGAAGGGAGCTTCGAAGGAGATTCAGGAGGTCATCGACAGCTTTAAGATGGAGTAGCTAACGAGTACCCCTCGCGCGCAGCAGTTTTGCACCGCGGCTAATGCTAACACTATAAGCGAAATAGTGTTATCGCTTATGCTTGGTCGGCTTGCCGACTGCTATGGCAAAAGCTACATTTTAATTATTTTATGCACCAGCTGCTGTGGCCTCTAGTTCTTAAGATTCAGTTCTGTTCACACATTTAACAAGCGCACTCCGGCTTTGCCGCAATTTATCTCATTTGTTTCATTGCTGCGACACAAGGCTAGCGACTGGATTGCTATAAGCTATCCCAACCTAACCTCTACAGATCCTGCCATAGGACTACTCCTGGACAACCTCGTCTCCAGAGATCCTGCAATTGGACTACTTCTGAACAGCCTAATCCTAAGAAAATTCAGCTGGATAGAGGAACCTTTAAATATTTTATGGTATTTAGTTTTGTCTTAGTGAATGGAATATTGTAGGACCCGTTACAAGATGCATACTAAAGTATATGTCGAACCAGAGATATAAAAAGCCTCGTTGTTCTATATCCATCATCTACCCCTTTAGAAACCCAAAACAATTCTGGTCGTATACCAACATGAGAGTGAAATTTAAGTTTATTATCAAGAAAAACGTTACTTTTGGTACTGTACTATAAGCTGTTAAGGGTATAAGAAGCCATTTGGGGAGGACTTACATACCTTACCTTACATTTGGGAGCAGTTTACTTTAACTTATTACCAACACAAAACGACTTCAATGTCTGCTTGTAAAGACATGCATCCATACCCTTATATGCAAGGCACATCTTTACATTATCAGCATATCAAGGGTAGTAATTGAAGAAAATAGTAAGGAGTAGCGGTGACACATGAATATATATTTAGAAAACACAAATCAGGGCCTGTTCAGTTGGGTCTAATCGATTTGAAGAATAAGATAAATAAATTTATAAAAATTATCCTTACGAAAACAACAGGTATGATCCGCTTGTTTTAATTTCTTGATAGGGACGGGGAAGGGAGTCAATTTAGTGCACAGCACTGTTAAATAAATTCAGAACAAAGATCATAATAAGGAGATCTGTCTGTTACGCACCTGATTTTCTTGCAATTAGTAGTTCTGTAAACATAGACATAGAGGACAACAAAAAGATCAGTT
Organism: Drosophila novamexicana; assembly: GCF_003285875.2. Lineage (NCBI taxonomy): Eukaryota > Metazoa > Arthropoda > Insecta > Diptera > Drosophilidae > Drosophila > Drosophila novamexicana. Next base: position 26,417 of record NW_020824825.1, on the reverse strand, counting down.
GGCGATGACCAAGCAATATCTGGGAGATAAATATCGCCAAGAACGACCGAGAGGTTGTAAAAACTTCCACGATAGCGATGTATACGATACCACGAATACAAAGATTGGTTTTTGTCGTACCGATATAACACAGTGGGGATCCGAACTTGTGTCCATATTTGACATAGATATCGAATTAATAAAATAGGTTAGGCCCAAAAGACTCGCTCAACAGTTCTAGTCTATTGAATTGAGTATCTAGGCTGTTAATTGTAACGCCCACATTTTGCCATCAGGATCCCTACACTAATCATACATATAGTTACACCTTAACACCTATATAACGCAGTCAATTAGAATGCTTTAAGTAATCTCATAGCCAACACGGGATGTTTCATTGACTTGCCGTAACCTGCTTAGGCATTACTATGCGTTACTACTGTAACAAACGCAGGCATGAGTATGAAATTAGAAATCATTGAAATCGTAAGCCACAGTATCAGGCGGAAGATTATAGAAATAGAACAAAGCATAGAATAAAAATAAATAATAAAAATAAAAAAAATAATAATAACAATACCCACAAAGCACGAACAGAAATTTTCAATTTAAGAAGTTAATGTTTTAAAATACAAAGATCACAAGCATGCGCTCACGATAAATAAAAATAACCGAGAAGGAAAACAGCTTCAGTGAATATTAATTGTATAACGCAGGTGTTGGCGTAGATCTGCGCTTTCAGTAATAAATATGATAAAAATGTTGAAGTTTGGTATGAGTTGAGTTTAGACCGGAGCGAGAGCGCAATAAAGCTCTGTCGCTCGCTCTGGGAGCGAATTCGCCTCGCTTCGCCGTAACTTAATTTATCGTTAAGAAGTTGATAGAGTTCAGTTGTCTTATTATAACGAAACCGATAAACACGAAGCGCACAACATTTTGATTATTTTAAAGCGACTACAATTTTGCTACATAATTAGATGAACTCTTATAATTAACTCAAGTGGGTAAAGTGCTACTAGCTTTGGCCCGCGAATTAATTTAATTCTAAAGAACATCAGGAACTTCAGATAATATGCTAAAAATTGAAAGGCCAACTCTACTGCCTTGGTTGCGCTGATGATTAAAGCCGACCCTTTCAATTCTTGGCACATATATAAAGTAGTTGAACATAATTAAAATTTGCATGCACTGAGTAACCGCTTTGGAGATTTATAAACAACAATTATATACTCGAGTAGGATCTTTTGACCCAGAAGATCGTGCCGAGCTCGAAGAATATTGCATGCCTGCAAGCCATTCCCGTTGCGGCTCCACACACACGGTTTCCGCGTCTGGCACTTTCTATGTTTTGTGGAAAATGCTTAGAGCTCAAGAAGTTTATTGCCTGTTCATTATGATCATACAATTCTGGGCAGAGAGATATTCAATCATCTGATCTCATGTCTCTCTGGTGAAGCTCTAGGCACTAGAGCATTTCAATTCACCAAGGACAGTTATTTTAAAGCATTAGACAGCTTAAAGAGAAAAAATCGATGAACAAATTGCTGCTAAAAATAACGCAACCTTCTGCGGCATCACTGAGATCAAATAATCATACTGTCCCCGCCATCTATGGCTCGCTCCTGTCAATAGGTGATAACAAAAAGATTTCTAACGCAATTCTTATTCACCTCTTTATGATCATAGTTGACCCAAAGCTTAAACGAAAATAGGAGGATCAACACGATTTTGCAATCATTCCATTATGGAGTGGTAGCGAAACAGTTTTGAATCGTAGGTATCAACACCTTTCTGCTAAAGAATCATCCAATCATCTAAAGAATCATCCATCGTCCGATGGCTCTAATTCAGATTCAAAGGCTGTGTTCAAAAATAATAATCTAGGTTCGTTTTCGTGTTTTGTGGCTAGTGTAAGAAAAAATGAGGGGACCCCCAATTGTTTAAATTGCGGTTCCGCAGGCCATTCGATACTAAATTGTTCAGCATTGTTCATGACGCATTATCAGTCAACCCGCAGTTAGAGTTCGGTATGAAGGCTGTAGCATAGATACACTGCCGTTTCCAAAGCTCGAGCGTTACCTCCATCCCTTGACTCCACACAGGATCAACCACCGACCTCACATGCTATGCATGCGGATGTGTCTGATAGTGTAATCCTAGCTACAGCGTAAGCGTTAAAACGAGAAGTGGCGAGTTGATTTTGGCTAGAGACTTACACGATTCTGTTTCACACATTAAGTTTTTAACAGACGAGCTAACGATTGCACCGCCTTCACGCTGCCGACCAACCACAGCGACGACCATCAGCTCTCCTACGAAGACATTTGGCAGGCGATGGTGCCACTTGTTCGGCGCGAAGTACGAAAATATACTCTTTTGACCATCACCGCCAGAATTATTACTTGAGCGATGAGACAGCTCGCAATCGATTTAAGCAGGTGACTCCCTGCTAGTCCGGTGTCCCCTCTGTCGGCAAAGCCCTCAATGGGGCTTCCACCAGTAAGGGGCCTGGCGTCAGAGCCTCGCCTTCGCTTAGCGCTTAAAAATAGTTGATAAGTTAGATACTAGTTCCAACTGATCCGTTTTGGATGCGAAGCAAAGAAACAATGTTACGCACAACTTATGCGTAAGCATACGCATTCCATAGGTCTTGGTAATTGGGCCACAAAATCGACGCCACAGATAGAAAATGGGAGAAGTGGATCTGCTGGTAAATTTTCGAAAAATTGCGTTAGCAGACGAGGCTTGCATTTAAAGTCACGGATACATGATCCCACTTTTTGACGACAGATTGCAAGTATCTAAAAATGCTTAAAGCGAATTGCGAGCTTTTATTCAGAAGAAGCTGAAACTTGGCATCGGCCGAAAGATGAAACCTCGCAACAACGAAAAACAGCACCAAGATGTATTATACTCATGTTTAAATGGATTGAGACGCTGCAGGCTATGATTAACGCGCATGCTCTTTCGAACTCCATCTACAAATGACGAAGGATGTAACAGAATCCAATGAAGCGTGACTTCAGATTCAGACCAAAGAACCGTTCGTTCAGTCAGTAATCATATGAGATCTCCGATTCGATGACAAAGAGCAGAATGTTCAAAGGTTAGCCACGCACAGCTCAAGTCGAGGAAGAGTTTTCGTCTTGAGGAGGCTACTTTAGATGGGAATGTCAAGAACGAAGTACGACAGCCTTCTGCAGTATGGCTGCGTATATATAAGCATGTGCCAAACTCTCTTATTGAAGTGTAAGCGAAGCCATGTATCTTGATTTGTGGAATTGGCTCCATAAACACATATAGTGGTATCTTTATTCGTTGCAACTGAATCAAAGTTAATTTTAGTTGCTGGCATGAATTAGCCAAACTCTGAGGGATAGATTCATCTCAGTTCAACTTGCGAAGCCAAAGCTCGTTGAGGTGGATTTTTGCCTTGATTATCACAGGGCTTAACAGGCCAACTGGTCAGCGGCGATGTGACCGAGAGAATATTCAGTTTTGTCGCTCTGAGACCCTTGAATGAATCATCTAGCTTGAATTAAAAGGCATCTTCATTCGGCAACCACATCACGCCAAGTGTTTTAGTTTGGACTCTACGCATGCAGCACCAGTCAGTAAGCCATCGACATAAAATTCGTGACTGATAGCGTCAGCTGCTTAAGGGTGTGATGACTCGCTCTTTTCAGTATGATTTGTTAAACACCATATTGCTAACAACGAAGCAGGCTTAATGCCATAACTTACAGTGTTTAACCTGAAAGTCCACGAAAAGTCAATTCATATTTGTGGAGTCTAAATCGAAGCAGAGCCGAATAAAGTTCCTCTTGAATGGTCGGTTCAACCATAAGAAGGTCATTTAACGTAATCTGGGATGTCCGACAGGATGCGTCGAAGACAACGTGTAACTTCGTCTATGTGCCTTGTGGTCTTAGAACAGTCTGATGTGGACTGAAGTAGTGTGGAGCACTTTGAATCCGATCATGTTAATGAATGCTAAATATTCTTCCATGAATTCCAAATACATACGCTTAAGCTCGGGATCTCCAGACAAGCGTCTTTCAAGCGTCATTTTCTGAAACAGCCTTTAAATCCATAGGACGAAAGTTTACTTGATTATTTAGTTACAAGGTTGATACCCACGATTCCAGACTGTTTCACAATAACTCCATAATGGAATGATTGACTTATCGAGTTGATCCTCCCATTTTCGTATGGACATTGGGTCAACATTGAAATTTTGTTTATCACCTATTGACATTATTTTTATTTGCCCCACAATATTACATTTGGATTTAATATTATTTATTTTTCATTATTTGCCGTTCCTTATTAATCATTTTTTTTATTGTTCTCTCTTATTATTATTTAGTATTATTATTGTTTTATAAAAATTACTTAAGACGCCAAACACTATCCGCTGTGCGCTAATTGGGTTTTTCTTTTTCCTTTCTGTATTTTTATCTCATAGTGACTGTACTTCGCACATAGTCATCTATTTATTTCCAAGGATCTTTATGAAAATTCTTTAGAGACAAGTTTACACTTTTCGCTGAATTAAAGAATGGAAATGCGAGTCAACTATTTTTGGGAGAAATTTTAATTTTCGTTCGATCATACATAAGAACTTAATGAATACGTTTTTGGGCAAATTTGGTAATTTAGTATGTCACGCCGCCTATGATGAAGCTATTTTTTGGGAGAAATTTTAATTTTCGTTCGATCATACATAAGAACTTAATGAATACGTTTTTGGGCAAATTTGGTAATTTAGTATGTCACGCCGCCTATGATGAAGCTTAATTAATAATTAAAGTCGAAAAACATAACAGAATGAAATTTACCATGCCTATGGTGGGATTTGCGTTCTAAAGCATTGGGCCACTAATTTCAGATATTTCAGATGCGTCTGTAAATCTGCCGAAATAATCCAAAAATCGTCAAGAAAACAAATATATTGGACCTCAAAGTTGATGGAATCCTTGTCGATTAGCGTGCATAAATGCTGACAAGCGTTGCAGACCCCGAATGGCATGTGGCGGAATTGATACAGTGTCCTTCCCATACTGTAAACGCGTATATGCCTAATTATATCATCTTAACCTCGGCCCACACATCTCTTGCCTTGTCGGTGACTAAGCATAACGCCTGTCGTTCACGCGTACGATTCCTTCGATCAGCTGTATTCGATGCTGCAACAGGTGAGTTTTCGCTGGGCCATCCCTTTCGTTGCTGGAAGGACCTAGAAATTCTTGAGCGATCTCAAAAGCCCAGGTATAGTTATTGCTGCAGTTCGGGGCAGTTCATCTCTGCTATTGAATCTTACAGGTAGAATAACGCACCAAAAAATGAACGACTGGCACCCGCAGCTGCCCTCAACATCGACGCGTATGGCTGCGCTGCACATCCCAATTCCTCCACTAACTCCCGGCATCCTCATACCATCAGACTAAAGAGGCTCCCGTGTCCAACATGTTTTTCCCAGCGACTTCCACATTTACAAGCCCAAGTGTTCTCCTTACGTTTCTCTACTTCGCTTCTTTTATCTGCATCTGTGGAAACGCGCCCGAGCCTTCAGCGTTCGTCGGTTGGCTAGCGTCGCTCACAAAAAATTAAATATCGGGCCGACATGTATGCCTGAACCCGCTCTTCATATGCTACCCCTTCTAGGAGTTTACCGTTAGTAATATTCTTATCTGCAACCTTCCTTATTGTTATCTTAATTGTTCAATTGATTGTTAGGGTTACTATTCATATTGATATCCACGCCTTATATTTGCTCTGGCAGGTACTCCACTCTTGCTTCTCTGCGGTCGCCGTCTCCGAACGCGCCTGCCAAGCCATCATGACGATCCGGGAGTTTCCGGGACAGCATTTAGACTGTGGATATGGAGTGTCTAGCTTCCCGCACCTATAACAGAAGATCCTCCTTTCCTTGAACTGTCTATCATTCTGTCTACAATTCGAGCAAACTAGCCGTGATAGGGTTCTGCCACTCTACCCTCATCCAGCTCTCCTGTGACCCTCTCCTTCAAACACCGCGTTTTTATTTTACTTAATTCCCGGTCTTTCAGCGGCAGCGTGAGACGAGATGTTGCTCTCTGTTGAGGGGAGGCATCCCAGTTAACGCACAGAAAAAGGATGGCATAAATAAAATGACATTTGTTATGTTTCATAGCTTATTCGCAAAAGAACAAGATTAACATAAAACTGCTGCTCTTAGCAGCTGTATTCAGATATCGACTCATCGATAAGTATTATGACATGGTTGCACTGATACAGATAATACCCTTCCTCAATGAAAGCATGTTTACATGTCTACTTTAAACTTAAACAATTTCATTATGCTTCTGATTTGCCAGATTTTTAGTCAAACGTCAGCTATCATTAATTCTCTTGTTACATATTTTAGGTTAATGTGCTCTTTCTTAACAATATCCCGTACAAAATTAATTCTGTGCTACTGAGTGCAACACTTCTGTGTTTCTGCGACTTTCATGAGATAGGACATTCAGCTAGGAAAAACGCATATCCAGGATACGACCGACGATCCGTTCTGTCACTACCCCAGTCACCATCCACGGAGCGTACAAGAAACTGCTTTAATTTGTTTAGTGCAGCTTCAAGTTACATGTTGATGCCAAATACCTTAGAACATTTTAAACAGCTGCCAGATGTTTGCTGTGTGGTTCCCTATTGCACTGCGCTAATTTTGTCACTGTATGCCAATAAATAATAAGTATGTCTGCAACACTCTTCACTTTTGCCCACTTTGCACTTTTCTATGCCTTGCCAACGCAGCAAATCACGTATGTATTGCGTCCGATATAAAGTGATTTCAACCAATTCTCCTTCCCGGTGGACCGCCATGCGTAGAAACAGCTGCAAGGCTGCTATACAGATCATCTTTATTTTGACATGCTTTAAAAGGGTCATCTACGTAAACCAGTATGAATGCAAGACTGTCTTTTTTAAATGGGTATAAGGGTATATTATATTTGTGCAAAATGCAAATGTATGTAACAGGCAGAAGGAAGCAGCGGCCCCATAAAGTATATATATTCTGGATCAGCATTAATAGCCGAGTCGATCTAGCCATGTCCGTCTGTCTGTCCGTCCGTCCGTCAGTATGTATGAACGAATTGTCTCAGAACCTATAAGAGCTAGAGACTTGAAATTTTAGATGTAGATGCTCCTAGTTCCCGCGCAGATCGAGTTTGTTTCCGATAATCGATATTGGGCAATTTTGGTAAATAATAAGAGCTAGAATCACCAAACTTAACATATAGCTTCTAAAATAGAATATACATATGCATTTGATGTTGGAGGAAGAGGGTTCAGGGTATTCCCTAGTCGGGAGCTCCCGACTGGAACCTCTTACTTGTTTATTCTGCTACAAGCAAGGATCATATTAACAAAGAACAAATCCAATTTGTCGCAGAGCTCTACCGCAAACCCAGCATTCTTATTTTCCTCAGATCTTTCTTTCAGCGGTTTTTAAATATAAGTTGAGTTAAGGCATGTGGAAGTTTGTTGATTTCGATGCAGCAGCTCTCGTATAATCTAGTGTACATGCCGGTAGCCCCTGAACCTGACAAAAGGGCATGTCCCAATTGCACCCAGCTGTTGATCCTAGAGTGTCGTACGTGCACCCAATGGGCACGGCCAGTTAAGAGTTAATCCTTAAAATCTACAAATCCTAAAATGTATCGACAAATTCTAGTTACTATTCCTGGTAAATAAATAAGTAAATATCTACACCAAATTCCCTTTGGCTTTTGTCGGGCTTCTGACCACTGTTGGAGTATGATACATGTCTGGTGTGGCGCGAGACCGAATCTATATCGTCGTGAGTCATTTGCCTCCGAAGCTTTAAACTTAAGGCCAGCACACACATCCAACGTAAACGCCTACATCGCGCTTTTCGTATAGTGCTATTTATATCACCTGCTCCTATATCCCACCTTCTTCTGGCATTCAAGTTTACATGTGTTATGCAAGTTTCTTGTAGTTTTTGTCATATTGGCATTCCCATTGTGTTTGGTAATTTAAATAAATCGCACTTTTGTTGAACATTATTCACTGCAAATAATTACATTGTATCTTCAGCACAGCATGACTTTAATTCGGCTCTTTAGCAGCAGAGGTATTAAGAAAAGTAATTTATTTTTTAATAATAACAAAAATTAAAAGTGTATAAATGCAATAGTTTTCAGAAAAGATGAATCTTTAAAGTGTTAAACTCAGATTGGATTTTCATTAAATAATTATCAGGTAAGTTATTTTTGAAGATATTAAGCTGCTTGTGGGCAACATTGGGCAACTGAGATTATACATTTATTTGTGTTTAGATAGGAGAGCGCAAGAGAAATGCTTGTCAAAAGATGGCATTGTGTGAATTTTACACTTTGATTGGGATGTCACTACTGACGCAGAAAGTGAAGATGGCCTTGAAGACATTTGTAGTTGAGATAAATTTGGAAGGAATTGTGGAAAGAGGAGAAACTTTCGAAATCAGCCTTCTTGGCAATTTAATTGCGGATGAACGACAACAAGAACTATGCAGCATTGCTGATACTTGCTTTGAATAAGTCCAGTTCAACTTATATCTAATAAGAATCTTTTATTGGTGCTTAGGAACATCTATTACAACTGATTGGCTGCTGTATAGGAAACATTTGCAGTTTCTATATCCGAAGCAGAAACATATTCCTCTACTAAGATTTCAACTTGAAATTGCTGATGCACTTTTGCAATCTGCTGCCTCTTCTTCAATACAAAAAGAAATGAGGTCGACCATCGAATCTAGACAGGGGTAGCCCGATATCATCCATTGGCTCTCCATCTAACAAAAAAATGTTGTTCAGCGAAACCAGGGGATAGTGAGATCGCTGTTGCCACACTCTCACCCCCGATAACCCGACCACATAATACCAAATGCAACAAATCTTAACTTCTAAGACTTAAAGTTAATTTTCTGGCCTTCAATGTTGATATTATCGCTTTTACTGCGACTTGGCTAAAACCAGACATTTCATACTCCTCAATATTTCCCAATAAATCGTTCAATTACAAATGAGTTAGAGCTTTCAGTATCGGAGAGGGAGTACTCAAAGCTGTTAAGTCTACTCTTTCCAAGGAACTGATTAACTTCCCATTTCAAAGATAGAGTTTCTCGGAAAAATGGTATTTATTTTTTTATTTTATGTTCTTTTAATTCCGCACTATCTAACATATCACTTTACCTAAGCCATCTTAATGGTATTAAATCTATTTCATCGCTATAAAGACCCCTTGGTCTTTTTAAGCAATATTAATCTCCCAGAAGTTGCTTGGACAGTGCCTTCTGTTGCCCTCTACGTCACATGAGTTGGTTGATGGTTTTCATGAGATGTCCTTACTGCAGGTTAAGCGGACGCGTAAATCAAGAGATAGCTCTCTTTATTTCTTATTTCTGCTGGATGTTGTTGAGCACAGGATTTACCCGCTTTCACGTCGTAAAGACCTTTTTTATACTTCTTGGAATTTGGTCATTGATCTATCAACGCGTGCCCATATTACGGAATCAAAATTGGCGGATCGAGTATGTTTTTTCGTTAGGCTGACTTTTATAAGCTCAATGATCTCATCCTTTAGATCGGCGGTCCTAGCTGAATAACTGTGCAAACATTGATGTCATTAAATCCTTTAATTATCCTGATTTTCAAATGCACATAAAAGATAAAAAATGTGAAGTCGAGAATATAAATTCAGTTGCCAGGTCAAACTTTTCTACGCAAAGTTCAATGTGTTATAAGGATTACCTTCGCAGTTGTCGCCTACAGCTTCTTATTATCCTACGCATTTTTTCAAATTTGATAACTCCAATCGTAAAACATATATTATTAAATCTTCTGCTAAGTTTGCAGCTGGGAGTGCGAATGCTGATCCAGGCAATGCGAATCAGTTCGCAAACTATCTACTCCTCCTCTTGGGATAATAAAAATCCATCTTTTTCACATTAGTTACACAGGTTAAACTGGATCTATTTATCACTGGGAGTTACTATGCAGCCCCCTTAACACAATGCACCCGTATACTCTCCGGGCCCGATGGTGTAGTCACTTGTGTGCTTGTGGCAGGTATTGCGCTGCAGCACTCTGTTAAGTTATTTTAAAACTTAAATGATCAATAGATTTACTGTCGAGGAGGTATTTCCAAATTATCCACTATTCCTTAAGCAGTTTTCTTTCCTTTAAGAGTTCATAAAGCGTATCTTGTAGCATGTACGTACGGAGGATATATACTTTATCTCGCGTACTTGTGCATAGCGGAATCAGAAGTCATGCACTTCTAGCCTTCTTCTTTAAACACAGCTCGTCGGATCGGTTATGGGTTCTTTTATCATCCCACTATGATTTATACCAGCACAATGATAAGTGCACTTTGCAAAGATAAATCTACAAGTCCAACAATGTTGACATTTGGAACGGTAAAGTCAATTTGATTCTAGTTTACCCTATAGTCTGTACCCACCCTATCTTGGTGGCACGGAGAACACACGGCCACTCTTTATTAGGACCTTTTGTCGGAAAATCGACTTTGCACATTTTCGGTTTAATAAGGTACTGGCAACGAACCAAGAAAAAGTTTAACTAAACATTTGAGTTTTGGTTCATATTATTTATTGCCTATTTGCTTCGTTTAATATGTTTGAAAAACAATGTTTAAGAAAATGAAAAGTTAAGTGCAAAGCGCTAACGTTCAGTCCTAACTGAATTATGACTACGAGAAAAAATTATATAAACTGCTTATAACTCAAGGAATTATTGAACACAGAGACCCTTCGAGACCGTACACACAAATTACATAAAATTCCTGAAGGCTAACCGATTTGCAATCATTATTTAATATGCAATACGCATACTCACAAATTCAAACAAATAAGTCCATCCATTCGTATTTGGGATCCATCGTTAGCATGATGATAGTACTTCTGGAGCAATTCAAATAAGGCAATCTACTAATAAATAATGTGGGGTATACCGTACATTCATCGCCTAATTCTCATGGCACTTAGATTTAATTTTGTTTTATGTTTAGCCCTATTACGTTATCAAGTTATTTTTAAATATTCTATTACAAATTTACAAACTACGATAATTCTTAGCTCTCTTGACTTGCTAAAGAAAAGAAGTTTCTAATGCAGCCACTTTTATATTTACTTAATGATTTAACATACCATGAGTCTTGATTGTTCTGCTCTCGAATTGAAAAGAATAAACAATGCAATCGAACCTTCTACCTTCCTTAAATTTCAACAAGAACACATATAGAAATACAATTCTAGCTCACCAATCAGAATTACAACGGCAAAATGGCCTCATCGATCGGGCATTCCTTCATTCTAGCGTAAGTGCGATCGAGACGAGGACGGTGCGTCCGTGAAATAGCACATTTTACAGCCTCGTGCGAAAGAAAATAGCTACTATCATGGGACGAATACATAAATTTCAAGAGTTTCTTATTTTGTGCCAGCTGGACCCTACATCTGCGACCTCTAATCTTCTTGAGGTGACAAATGTATCTAGTAATTGGTGGTTTGAAGGAAGGAATTCTAACGGACTCCTCCTTACTGCTTTAGAAATTATGACTTCTCGGCTTCCCAGTCAATCTTTCGAGCTGGATCTCAGAGAATTTGAATAACAGGACCCAAAAGATTCTCTTCTAGGATACCTAATGTAGTCTGCTTAGCCCGCTACTTTTTCTCTTTTTTTATCAATGAACTTCCCTCTATATTGTCTTACTCTCACGTACTAGTGTAATCTGATGATATAAAGTTGCGCCTGGCATATAAGCATGTGACCTCATGCAATTTATCTTAGCCAATATTGATATCTGTCAGTGATGGTGTCAAGTTAAACTATTAAATTTCAACTGTTCCAAATATGTTACAAGTTTCTTACACCCCTGACAGATTACTGCTGTACAGTAGAAACTTAAATTTGATTCCCATGTTGCGACCGTGATCAATAGGATCAAGAATCAACTCTTAGGAGCTTGACGATCCGTGCACGATTAAGAGGCTTTTTATCTCTGGTACGACCTATTCTCCAACGTGCTTATGGCAAACCGTATAAAACACAAATATATTGTTGGTAGCAGACTCGGGACATACTGACTTACTACACACGATGGTCTGTAATGCTTGGACCGAAACAATTTTCTTTGCCGCCAAATTCTAAAATTTTATTAAAAGTCGGAAGGCATGTTGTTGGGATATTTCTAGTGTGCCTAAGATGCACATAAAGAAAACACACGTAGTGGTTCGGTTAAACGTTTAATGGAAACTTCAAAGCATGAGTACAAAAATCTGAACAAGTACTCAATTACAGAATGAGTACTATGCTGATACAATGTTGCCAGATTATAAAGAAGCTTAACAGCTTATTGTCACTATTTTAACACTTCTTCTTAAGCTAATTATAATCAGTTGCAAAATAACAAATTTAATTCAATCCAAGTGTTTTTACAAAGCCTACGTGCTTTTGCTTACTTAAACATTTTATTAGTATATCTGCAACATTATTATTTGTAGGTACGTATTCTAATGCAATATCATTACATTGTACCTTTTCACGTATAAAATGATACCTTATGTCTATGTGCTTAGTGCGCTTATGATGGACTGGATTTTGCGCAATATGTTGCGCGCTTAGGTTGTCGCCACATATAGTCAACGGCTCTGTATCCTTTGACCATCCCATCTCACTAAGTAGCCTGCGTAGATAAACTGCTTCTTTGGCAGCCATGGACAAAGAAATATATTCTGCTTCAGTGCTGCTCAATGCGACAACGCTTTGCTTTGATGAAGTCCAAGAGAACGCACTGCCTGCCAGGAAAAATGCGTAGCCACTATAGGATCTCCTGTCCAGCCGATCGTTGCCCCAATCTGCATCTGCATAGCCTTTTAGTGGTTTGCCATTTTTACGGTATACTAATTTTATATTCTTTGTACCCGCAAGATATCTTAGAATGTGCTTTGCTGCAGACTGGTGTTCTCCATGAGGATTAGCATTTCTTTGTGATAATTTGTTTACAGCATGCCAAATTTCTGGTCGGCTCAAAACTGCTAAGTATATAAGCGAACCAATTAATGACTGATATTGCGTTATATTTACCTTTACACAAGTATCGTCGTTGCAGTCCACTTGAAAACCTGGGTCAAGAGGTGTGCTTACTGGACGGCAATTGCTCATGCCATACTTGTCCAATAGGCCTTGAATGTGCCTCGATCGCCGTCGCGTTGGATTTCCATGCCTAGGAAATAGCTAATGGGGCCACCATCGTGCATTTTAAAATTTGATGCAATCTTCTTCTTAATCACGGCTATGTCTTCTTCGCTGGGACACACTATGATTAAATCGTCGACGTAGACAGCGATGTAGCTGAATTGTTGTTGCTTTTGCTTGACGTATAAGCATGTTTCATTTTTGCATCTTTTAAAATCCATGCCTCTCAATACCTCATCGAGCGTATTGTTCCAAACTCGTCCGGATTGTTTAAGCCCGTAAAGTGCCTTTTCTAGTTTGAGGACTTTATTTGGATGCTGCTTGTCAATAAAATTCGGCGGCTGTTTCATGTACACAGTTTCATTAAGCTTACTATTTAAGTATGCGTTTGAAATGTCGACTTGATGCATATACAGCTCTTTTTCGGCAGCTATTGCGAATAACATGCGAATGGTTTCATATCGATTTACGGGAGAAAACGTTTCCCAGTAATTGACACCAAATTGTTGACCACAACCTTGTGCAACTAGTCGAGACTTAAATTTTTCAATATTACCATCTTTATCTCTCTTGATTCGGTAAACCCATTTTGAACCAATGGCCTTTTGTCCAGGAGGTAGCTCACACACTGACCATGTCTCATTTGCTTGTAAAGCGTCGTACTCTATTTGCATAGACTTTTCCCAATCCTGCGCATTTTGGCCATGTAATGCTTCTGCAACTGACTGCGGAGTTTCAATGTCTTCAATCTGATTAAGACTATTGATCAATTGGTACTGCTTTCTGGGCCTGCCTGGCTGACCTGTACGTATAATTTTTGGCCTGCCACGCCCATGTTTTACTACAGCTTCAACTTGTGGCAGCGCTACTTGGTCATTGTCGTCATCGTTGCCATCTTCTCCTGGATCGCTTGCGCTCACAAAATCCTCCTCTTCTTCTTCATTTGAGTCACTGTTGTACTCTTGCACCTCGGCAGGTTGCTCTGGGTGGTTTTTTGTAACCTCATGATTTGACTCAAACGGGATAATGTACGTCGTGAAGGTGTTTCTGTCTGAAATACTGCATGCATCAGTTGTTGCTATGTCAAACTCACCTTCAATGAATTTGACATCCCTTCTTTCAATAACTGTTCGCTTCTCGCGATCATATAGGCGGTATGCCTTTGCTGTAAAGGAGTAACCAACAAAAATGTACTCCTTGCCCTTTGCTTGGAACTTGCTTTTTCTGACTTTGTCGAGTGCAAATGCCCGCGAGCCAAATACTCTCAAGTGCTGTACTGATGGCTTGCGATCCTTCCATACCTCAAATGGTGTGCTTCCATCTAATGCTTTTGTGGGACATCTGTTGCGCAAATAAACTGCTGTTGCAACAGCCTCTGCCCACAAAAATTCTTCAAGCTTTGAATGAATTAGAAGACTTTTTGCCATTTCAACGATGGTCCGATTAGCACGTTCGGCCACACCATTTTGCTGCGGAGTGTAAGGAACTGTTAATTGCCTCTTTATACCGCACTCGATCAAAAATTCAGTGAATTGCTTATTCACATACTCTGTTCCATTGTCGCTGCGCACAGCCTTTATTTTATTACCTGTTTGGCATTCTACAAAAGTTTTAAACATTTTAAACTTCTCAAAAACTTGGCTTTTTGAGTGCATAAGGTAAACAAATATCTTGCGTGAGTAGTCATCAATAAAAGTTACGAAATATCGATTGCCTGCAAGCGACTTAACATTCATCGGACCACATACGTCTGTATGTACTAAGTCCAGTACTTGCTTTGAGACACGATTCGCTTTCTGTGGGAATGGCAATGCGCAAATTTTTGCTTTATTACATGTATCGCAATTTATTTCTAATTGTACATTTTCAACTTTCATACCACGCACCAGTTGCTTATCATTAAGCAATTTCAAATCCTTAAAATTCAGGTGGCCAAATCTATTGTGCCATTTTATGGAAGATGAATCAGAACTTTTTAGCATATGAACCTGATCAAGACTATGTTTGTAAACATACAAACCATTTTCGTGTCTTGCCCTTATTATCTCGTTGCCTTCTTTGTCTTTTATCAGCGCAATTTTCCCTTCAAATATGGTAGAATTCTCAAACTTTGCTGCAGCACTTACTGATAAAAAATTCATGCTTAAGTCAGGGACATATAAAACATTTTGCAGCTTTAATTTTATTCTATTGCAGTGCAACTCAACTGAATCGATAAACTTATTTGCGGCCAACATTATCGACGTCTTTTTATCAGCATACGTAAGGAACATGCTGCGGTCGCAGCACATGTGCGATGTTGCACCACTGTCAACGCACCAAAAACTCTTTTGCTTCTCCTTGACACACGTGTGCATTAAGCATAGAGACTTTTCGTCCTTTTGGCTCTTTTTATCATCCTTCTTTTTATTTCGGCAATCGCTCGCTCGATGCCCTTCTTTTTCGCAATTAAAACATTTGCCTCGGAATGGCTGCTTACTGCTATTCTTTCTGCCTTTGCTTTCGACACTGTTGTTGTCCCGCGGTCCATTATGTTTGTGTGTATACACTGCTTCTGGTGTCCCTATGCCGTCTCTGCTAGCTCTTTCTTGCTTTCGCGTGGCCTCTTCTAACATTTTAACCTTGACGACTTCGAATTTGGGCAGCTCATCGCGTGTCTCAATCGCTATTACAAAATTTTCCCATGTGTCTGGTAAACTGCTTAAAAACATGATGACCTGCAACTCGTCATTGAGTTTGATGTCTAATTCTGCCAACTTTTCAATTGTCTCAACAAATGAATTGACATATGCGACTACATCGTCACCCTGCTGCATATTGAAACGTATTAATTTTTGATATAATTGGACCTTCCTAATCGGTCCAACTGAGACATGAATTTCCTTTAGTTTTTTCCATACAGCTGCAGATGTTGGGCATGACTTGATATGCATCAACTGTGTTGGCTTCAGATTTAAAATTATGTAAGCCATCGCTTTTTGGTCGACACTAACCCATTTTTCGATATCCTCACCATTTCCTTCTGGCTTAACATATTTTCCACACACAACATTCCATAGGTCCGCCACCACCAAGACACTTTTCATGGCCATATGCCATACGTCATAATTGTCCTCACCAAGTTTTTCTATTTGATGCGACATGTTCATTTTGACAATTTCACCACGTTATTCTTCGCACGAAATAAACTTTTTAAAAATTTAACAAAAAGGAAGCTTTCAAAACCATAGACACTTTGTGTACTTATTTAACCGAAAACAACGAGACCTGGGCCCATAACCAATGTTGGGATATTTCTAGTGTGCCTAAGATGCACATAAAGAAAACACACGTAGTGGTTCGGTTAAACGTTTAATGGAAACTTCAAAGCATGAGTACAAAAATCTGAACAAGTACTCAATTACAGAATGAGTACTATGCTGATACAATGTTGCCAGATTATAAAGAAGCTTAACAGCTTATTGTCACTATTTTAACACATGTAGTAAAGGCAACCCCTTTAGCGATCTTGGAATCCGCAGCATTTCACTAAAGGATCCAATTTTTAGCAGGGTCGACTGCAGGGATTTTAGACCTAACATTTGAATTGCTATTGCAATGGGAATCCTGTCCAGCGTCTTTAAGTCTCTGTTTCACGTCATTAAAAAAAATTTTTGAAAAAGATCTAAGAAAAAATATGATAATTTCCTCACAGATAGCAGCACTCGACCAACACAGGGTCTCTAGTCACGCTGGTATCTTCGACAAAGATGTATAAGACCCACTAATTTTCCTTTGTAATTGTTATCCCTGTTATGGGATTTAGATTTTCCGTGGTCTTCCACCAACGCCATGGTGACATCCTATTTCCTTAAGGAATTAGCAAGAATCTGATAATCCATCCAAAGATTCTGCATGTCAACTTTTTTACAAGTCGCCACATATTCAAACTGCACATCTCTCCTAACGCAGAATCTAGGCTCTACTTAAAGGAAGACGCAGGTCGGAGTCCGCCGTCCCAATGCTATCAGCCACTCTTCTTTGTGAGAGTCCCTTAAAACTATACCTACAAATACATTAATATTATAACATAAAACACTGAATTACTGATAATATATAAAAACATTTTTATTATTTGTATTTTACATTATTGTCCTTGTCAGCTGTACTTTTTAAGCTTGGGCTGCAATATCCAAAGCGCGTCGCAGATCATCTATCAAATCGTCAGAGTCTTCAAGGCCGACTGACAAACGAATAAGAGCATCAGTAATACCCAACAACTTTCGGTCTTCAATAGGAACAGAGGCATGAGTCATTATTGACCTTAAATAAAATGAATTTAAAAAATACAGAAATCTGTTTATTAAAGAAAGAAGAAGGACTCAATATCCTTGTAGCGTTTAACCAACATAAACATATGAAAATAAACTGTAGTTTGCTTTAAATATCCTTGTAGCGGTTTACCAACATAAGCATATGAAAATAAACTGTACTTTGCGTAAAATAGCTAGACTTTTAAATAATTATTACAGCATACTAATAATAATATACTTTTTATAAGATTGGTACGCAACATTTAAACTACTATGATATTTAAATTTTTTGAGTAAATTAAAAGTACTCACTTATTTAAAAGTAAAATTGATATTAATTTATCTTAGTTTTTTTCTTCTAACAGTAATTTTTATTGTAAGAAGCGGGATTTGAATCTTGTAGATGGGAATGTTATATGCACTTTTATTTGTTCTTTACATAGTTATATCCCCTTTATCATAACGGAGAGGCAAAAAGAAATTTTCATACTAGTTCTCAAAGAAATATATTGGCATTGTGCATAATTAATTTTGTTGACCGCGAACGTAATTTCAGCCTTATTAATGCTAGAGACTATATATACTTGTGTAAATTGTTGAGCAATGTAATCGGTTCAAAGTGAACACTTGCTTTTTGTGGGCATATCCTTTGATTTTTATTGAAACCCTTGCGATTAATTACCAATTTATATATACCAACTTAATTGGTGAAATTGCTTTTGAAGTTTCTGCTGATAGGGCTGAATATTGCTACCGTGTGTAATCGATAAATAAATTACAATATTTTGGATTAAATGCAATCTCGCGCTCTCATTGATTTTATCAACCTGTGTTCAGCTAATTAATGGTAATGTTGCGATTTCTCACTTATTGCTAATTTGATTTAATTGCAAAAAGCAAATTACTGCCAATCAATCCAACAAATCATGTTGACTATTGCAAGCGTCTGGCGTGGGGAAAGCTAAGCAATTGACGAAGAAAAATGATACATAAAATATAAATATCTGAGGCACTATTTGTAACGTTAACTGCATTAAACCATCCTATTGTTTTCTAATGTTTTGCCCTACGAAATGGCTTTCATTGTAGCTTCGACTCGTGTAGGACGGTTGATGGCGGATGTTAGTGCGAACTTAATGATTAGAGCACAGCCTTGGTCACTAAATTCAATAGCCCAAAACTCTTGGGTGTACTTCAAGACATACAAAGGCTACTCCTAATGATTTGCAGTTTCCAAATGCTTTTTAGCCACCAAACTACAAATTTACAGCCTATATACGCATTACAGTGCTGTTTATAGAATTCAATAAGCAACCATTGCATGAATGTGTGTGTACATATATACTGAAATTCTGGCCGTTTGCGCTAGCTGCCGCAAATATAATATAAATATATGTATGCTGATGATCTGAAACTTATTGCCGTGATTATTGATCTCCTACAGCAGATGTTGCCAAAACACGTTTTCTCTAGTAACTTCTGTGTATCTCATCCGATCTTGATGAAATGAATGATGAAATTGCATTTAAATGGCCGTTCAAATTGGTAAGTAGTATAAATTGGTTTGTTTACTTGATTTATAGCTATATGGTAGTAGCGGGGAGGTGGTGATAACTATAAAATGAAAGATACTTTATATATATATATATATATATATATATATATATATATATATATATAATATATATATATATATATATATATATATATATATATACTATTCTAGAAGCTACATTTTTTATTAAACAAATTCTCTAAAAAAAAGGACTTTGATATATATTTTTATCGATTACTTTAAAACGGCGTAAGTCATCGAATATAGGAAGCAAACTCGTTCTGCGCGGACACTAGGAGGACCCACAAATTGCAAGTCTTTAGCTCTTATAGGTTCTGAGATTCTTGCGTTCATACATACGGACAGACAGTCGGACTAATCTAGAACACATATACTTCATGAGGTCGGAGCTGCTTCCCGCGCAGATCGAGTTTGTTTCCGATAATCGATAACTTACTCCGCTTCCAAGCAATCGATACAAATAGATATCGATATCCTGTTTTTTGGCAATTTTGATAAAAAATAAAAGCTAGAGTCACCAAACTTGCCATATAGCTTCTAAAACAGAATATATATGAATTTGATGTTGGAAGAAGAGGGTTCAGAGTATCCCCTAGTCGGGAGCTCCCGACTAGAGCCTCTTACTTGTTGAAATTATTACTTACGGTAACTCAGCTAAACTCTCATATCCGCCAAGACTTTCTGCTAATGTAAATAATTTAAGAGCCTTTAAGAATGCTGTAGCATGCTTTAAAGAGCCTTTTATGTAAAATGAAAACACCCCGCTATAGCCATATGTCTGTTTTAGAGCTATAGAGTGATGTGGATGCGATTCCAGCGCTGGATGTAGTACTTTTTCAACGAAAGCATGTGATTCAAGAAATTTCGCTATTGAAATTCCATTTTTTGGTGTTGTCTCATACGTAATGAAAGTGTTTTCAGACTACGGTTAACCTGATAGCAATCAAATGGAGATGGAACTATACCAACCGCTGCAAAAGGTAAGAAAATAAATTAATATATAAGTCTTTTGCATACACACTTTCATCAACAAACCATTTTGTAAAAATTTTAATCTTGTATAAAGATTTTCACAGTTCATTGTTATGCCACCCATAACAACATCAGTATGTCCATTCATGTATTTTGTTAATGAGTAGCAAACTAAATCAGCTCCTAACTCAAGCGGCCTTTGAAAATAGGAGGTCAGGAATGTGTTGTCGACCGCAACAATTATGTTTCCTTTTTCATGGCATATTTTTGCAATGGCTTCGATGTCCGCAACTTTGATTAGTGGGTTTGTCGGCGATTCTATCCAAACTAGCTGAAAAGATAGTTATAATTAAGTATTTACTAGTGTTTATTATTAAATAAATCATTCATTAATGTATTAAGCAAACACGGTGTTTTTTTATTGCGGAATTGCTATAATAACTAATTTTATTTATTTATGTACTTGTTTTATTTTGCTTTTTAACCGTGAACCCATTGAGAATGTGTAAAAACACAGGTAGAATGAAACATCTTGGACCCCATAATGTATACATATATATATTCGCATGTATGTCACAGCTAGAGACTTGTGCCCGCACGTACGATTTAGAAAATCGATAAATGTCCCCGTTTCCGAGCCATTGAGAAAAATTGAAATCTAAAGGCAAATCTCTAAATATCAGATCAGGCATCTTTCATTTTAAATATCCCTGCCTCTGCCACTTTACTATAAATAAATTAAATAAATCAATTGACATTACCCACCAATGTAAGCGACAATTTTATTGCTTTTGTCTATTTGCGAATATACGGATATTCTATAGCACAATACTATCTACTGCTGAACATGTCATTAATATCAGACGTTATTAAAAAAAAAGGATGGTTATTTTGAGATGTATTTGCGGCAGCTACGCAATTCGATTGTGTTCTACGCTGTGTGTATATGCTGCTAGTTTTATCCGTTTTTAGTTGTCGAGTAGAGATGTTGGTAAGTATTTGCAGCCAGATACGGCTTCGAGCCAATTGGGAAAACTCAATTTTAATATTTTTATTTATTACTGCTAAAGCAGAGCTCATAGCGCGAGCTGTATTTGATGTTGGTAGAACGAGCTTCAGAGTATTCCCTATTCAGGAACTTCCGACTAGAGCTTCTTACTGGTTTTCTTTGGTAAAATTAAATAATTAAGCTAATTATATCCTGGACCCTATAAAAATGGGTAAAAAGGGTATATTGTATTTGTGTAAAATTCACATGTATGTAACAGGCAGAAGAAGCAGTTCCGGCCCCATAAAGTATATATATTCTTGATCAATAGCCCAGTCGATCTGCCCATGTCCGTCTGTTTGTCCGTCCGTCCGTCCGTATGTATGAACGCAACAATCTCACCTATAAGAGCTAGAGACCTGCAATTTTAGCTGTAGGTCCTCATTGTGTCTGCGCAGATCGAGTTTGTTTCCGATAATCGATAACTTACTCCCTTTCCAAGAAATCGATAAAACTCGATATCGACATCCTATTTTTTGTGCAAATTGGGTAATATTAAGAGCTAGAGTCACCAAACTTGATATGTTGCTTCGAGAATATTATATATATATATCAAGTATTTCATTTTATGCCTATCGCCACCTCCCCGCTACCACCGCAGGGCTATAAATCAAGTCAATATCCCAACTTATATTTGCCACCAAGTTAACCCACAATTTTAATTCAATTGACTTTTTGTTTTTTTTTTTTTTTTTTTTTTTTTTTTTATGGTTTAAGTTACTTTTATTTTTGCTAATTTTCTGTTACTTTTCACTTTTAGCAACTTTTATCAGCGTGAGTTTTGGGTAATGAAAGCTTAAGTTAAATATTTACAATGTGTATATATATGTACATGTTAATTTTGCTTCATTATAGTCGGCGTTTGGCCAGGTCTATAGGATAACACTTTTAAGCCTCCTTCTTCGTCTCCTTAGCAGGTTTCTTGCCAAGACGTTAGGGTGGTTGCGGAGCTTACATAAGTGACTTGCTGTTTGTTGATTAATAAGGTCTCCTATCATAGTAACCTTAAGGTCCTTTGCAATGTCTCGTGTTCGAATATACCATTCGGCTCCAGTTATTTTGCGCAGGGTTTTGGCCTGAATGATGCGAATTTTGTTCAGGTGTGTTTTTGCAAGAATATATATACAGTTCAGGTTCAGGGTATAAAAACAAGTAAGAGCTTCTAGTCGGGAGCTCCCGACTAGGGGATACCCTGAACCCTCTTTTTCCAACATCAAATGCATATATATATTCTATTTTAGAAGCTATATTTCAAGTTTGGTGACTCTAGCTCATATTATTTACCAAAATTGCCCAAAAAACAGGATATCGAAATCGATTTTTATCGATTGCTTGGGAACGGAGTAAGTTATCGATTATCGGAAACAAACTCGATATGCGCGGGCACTAGAAGCATCTACATCTAAAATTTCTCTAGCTCTTATAGGTTCAGAAATCCTTGAGTTCATACATACGGACAGACAGACAGACGGACATGGCTAGATCGACTTGGCTATTGGTGCTGATCAAGAATATATATACTTTATGGGGCCGGAGATGCTTCCTTCTGCCTGTTACATACATTTGGATTTTGCACAAATACAATACACCCTTATACCCATTTTTAATGGGTTCAGGGTGTAATTAGGAAATATATACTCTCCTCGCTCTCTCGCGCTTTTAACCTGTGCTTTGATATTGTGTACGCTCTTAATAATTTCTTACTTTACACTCTTCTTACATTTGGATGCGCTTGTTTCAATAGAAACACATAATAATAGATCAAAAAAATGTTTGCTTTAGAAAAACATGCCAAGGTGATATTACGGCAAGTCAATCAAGAATGCCTTGTTGCCTATGTGATAATGTTGTGCATTCTAAATGTGCCGGTCATACAGGCGAAGGGGGATGCTATTTCCAACGTAATGTTTTGCAATATAGTAGCGAATTGTGTTGGGATTCTGATGGAGATATACATGCGTTTATGCGGCAGACCAGTATTGTCTTTATGGGTCTGTTCGCGTAAACAAGTTCAGATGCGCAATTTGAAACATCAGTACGAAAAAAATCAATCGTTTTATCGTGTAGTGCAGAGCAACAGAGCCCATCGTCCGGAACACCGGCCGTTTTAGAAACCACAGCTGACAGTGTTCCCACTATCACACCTGCCTAAGCCTTAGTGAGTACTCCACAGAAAAAATATATTTTTGGTTTCTGGCTTCTTCATTTTTTCTCCTCATTGCTCATCGGATGATGCAAGCATCTTAACGTGTTGGCCTGCATGCAGAATCTGATATTATTGATTTACTAGGACTCGGCTAAAGGTGGCTATTTCAAGTTCCTAAATATTTACTTCCAAATACACCACTTAGATTGTGTCGAGAAGAAGCTAGCTGTTGAATTGTCTCTTTCGTCGAAACTCCATGTGCTTCCCATTTCAGAACTGGAGCTTGTGGATGCAAATGCATTTAAATCTAAATCCTGCTTACTATTTGATCAAGACCTCTTGGTTGTTAATGACGGCTTTAATCTCCCACATGTCGATTGGTCATCACCAAAGTATTCAATCTTTCTATATTCTTTATGTCACATGAGTTTATTGATGGTCTACATGAGATGTCTTTACCGCACGTTAGTCGGGTGCATAACATAAGAGAAAGATCTCTTCATTTGAGCTTCGTAGTACATTCGTTCCAAAGCGTTGTGCACAGGATTAAGCCGCTTTCACTTCCTGAGACCCCTTTCATCCAATATTGGGTTTGGTCATTGATCTACCAGCCCTTGCAAGGCTCAAGGAATCGGAATAAGCTGATCATGTCCATTGTTTTGGTAAGCCTGATTTTCATTATTTTCATAAATTTTCTTATTCTGCAAATCAATTGGCCCAACCGCACAATTGTGCAGACATTGATGTTGCCAGTAAACTGTTTTGTGGTGCCCTATACTTTAATATTTGGGTCCCTTTTGATTACCCAGCGAAGTCTGATAGGCCATCCTGGATCTTAAGAGTCGACGTGTTATGGAAATATAAGAAATCGAGAAATCAGAGTGAGTTCTCCCGTTATGCAGATGCGAGATCAAAACTTTGCTACGCAACATTATATATGCTTTAAGGATTACCTTCGCAGTTGTCACCCTCACTGTTCATATTATCCTAAGCATTTATTTTAATTATAATAACTCCAAACGTTAGACATCTATTTTACCATCTTTGGTTAAGTTTGCAGTTGAGCGTGAGACTACGGAACCAGAATCGGCATTGCCGATCTGCTTTTTCAAACTACCGACTCCTCCAGTGGGTATAATAAAATTCAGCCTTATCAGATACAGAGGTTAAAGTGAATCTCATGCAGTAAATCTGATGTCAAAAACTGTAGAGGTATTTCCAAAATTATCCGATATCGCCACAGCTCAACGGCAACATTTATGTAGCTCTATTATATGACCATCCCAGTAGCGTAGATGTGCAACTACTAATCTTTTTGTGATTACTTCCCTAGCAATTTATAGTTTTAAGTAAAGAATGCAGACTGATAACATCTATAATTTTTTTAAGTAATGCTTTCGACTTCGTTATTCACTCCTTCTGCCTTCTCGGCTTCTCAGTAATCTTCTGAACTGGATTCTTTCCAGAAATTCGGTTTTTAAATGTATTCAGGTGTCACCTACGTTAGTCAACTTGGTCCGCAACTCTTTACTTCCATCAATGGACCCTCCGTCCAAGCAACTTAAAATTTAACTTTAATTTGAGAGACGTATCATACAAACGCATAGTTCAGGCAGATATGAATTTAAATGTTAAAATGGAAGACAGCAGACTGCTAAAAATATATCCAGCGAGCAGCAAAAATGGTAGCAGCGCTATGACGTTAAAAATACGAAGCCAAACAAGATTCAAATAGATGATTTGGTAGTCATTGATTTTGTTCCAGTGACCTCAGGACCCTAATTTAAGGACCATATAATTAATCAAGGTCTTGGGCAAAGACCGTTACATAATTGAGGATCTTTCTGACCATTCTGTATCATAACGACGCAACTGCAATGTGATCTAATCAAAAGAAGCCATAGTGTGCCTTAGCTCCAAACTTGGATATCAGCGAGAGGGTGTACAAAGAAAGCGACGCGTCAGGAGAGGCTTAATGTCAAAAGACTCATGGAGTATAATACATATGTTGATTGCTAGCAATAAGGAATAAAACTATCGATGATTAGTAATTTTGAAAAAACTTTTTGAAAGTAAGTATACAGCTTAAAGTTAAAAAATAAATAGTAAATAAATAAATTCATGTATAAAAAACCACCCAATATTGTAAGAAAAAAAAAGAAATTAATTAATGAGGCGAAGAACTAAAGAAAAGACGTGTGAGGATATACTAAAATCATGCCAGGAAGGAGTGTATCCACACTAGGCAACATAAAGTTCCAGAATAATTGTATTTTCAAATTTTTTTAGAGTAACATCTCCCGAGATTGTGATAATTATAGATACTAACAAGTAAGAGGTTCTAGTCGGGAGCTCCCGACTAGGGGATACCCTGACCCCTCTTATTCCAACACCAAATAAATTAATAAAAAAAAGTTCCCTTGGCAGGGCTTGAATTTGCAACTGACCGCATTACTTACTGTCGACTCTACTCAACAGCCACACCAGCAAAAAAAAAATAATAATACTTTCCCCCGTTGGGGCTCGAACTCGCGACAGACCGCACCACTTGCTATGCCTCTACTCAGCAGCCACACCAACAATTAAGTACTTATGATAAAAAAAAGAACTGAAATAACATTACAAAAAAAAGATGCAATTACCAAGAATGCGAAGCAGATGCGCATGAATGTGGGTGTGTACATGTAAACTGAAATTCTTAAAGCTGCTGCCCATTTTAATTACGCAGTTGCATATAACTTTGGTTTTTCTTAACCGATCTTATGAAATTTTCTACTGTATATCTTATTATACCATAGAATATTTGTGTATTCTAAAAAAAATTAATTGCATTTAAATTGGTTGGCAATAAAAGTTGGGTTATTAACTTGATTTATAGCTCTAGGGTGGTAGCGGGGAGGTGGCGGTAGTAGGTAGGTAGGTGGTAGGTATGAAATGAAAGATACTTGAAATATCTATGATATTCTAGAAGCAACATATCATGTTTGGTGGCTCTAGCTCTTATTATTTACCCAATTTGCTAAAAAAAAAACAGGATGTCGATATCGATTTTTCGATTGCTTGGAAACGGAGTAAGTTATCGATTATCGGAAACAAACTCGATCTGCGCGGGAACTAGGAGCATCTACATCTAAAA